>NW_026968379.1:0-99984 GCF_028390025.1 Pseudophryne corroboree
CAGGCAGGAGAGGACTCGTCAGACTTGCCAGTGACATGGCCTGCAGGACTATTGGCATTCCTGGGGAAGGAGGAAATTGACACTGAGGGAGTTGGTGGGGTGGTTTGCGTGAGCTTGGTTACAAGAGGAAGGGATTTACTGGTCAGTGGACTGCTTCCGCTGTCACCCAAAGTTTTTGAACTTGTCACTGACTTATTATGAATGCGCTGCAGGTGACGTATAAGGGAGGATGTTCCGAGGTGGTTAACGTCCTTACCCCTACTTATTACAGCTTGACAAAGGGAACACACGGCTTGACACCTGTTGTCCGCATTTCTGGTGAAATACCTCCACACCGAAGAGCTGATTTTTTTGGTATTTTCACCTGGCATGTCAACGGCCATATTCCTCCCACGGACAACAGGTGTCTCCCCGGGTGCCTGACTTAAACAAACCACCTCACCATCAGAATCCTTCTGGTCAATTTCCTCCCCAGCGCCAGCAACACCCATATCCTCCTCATCCTGGTGTACTTCAACACTGACATCTTCAATCTGACTATCAGGAACTGGACTGCGGGTGCTCCTTCCAGCACTTGCAGGGGGCATGCAAATAGTGGAAGGCGCATGCTCTTCACGTCCAGTGTTGGGAAGGTCAGGCATCGCAAACGACACAATTGGACTCTCCTTGTGGATTTGGGATTTCAAAGAACGCACAGTTCTTTGCGGTGCTTTTGCCAGCTTGAGTCTTTTCAGTTTTCTAGCGAGAGGCTGAGTGCTTCCATCCTCATGTGAAGCTGAACCACTAGCCATGAACATAGGCCAGGGCCTCAGCCGTTCCTTGCCACTCCGTGTGGTAAATGGCATATTGGCAAGTTTACGCTTCTCCGACAATTTTATTTTAGGTTTTGGAGTCCTTTTTTTTCTGATATTTGGTGTTTTGGATTTGACATGCTCTGTACTATGACATTGGGCATCGGCCTTGGCAGACGACGTTGCTGGCATTTCATCGTCTCGGCCATGACTAGTGGCAGCAGCTTCAGCACGAGGTGGAAGTGGATCTTGATCTTTCCCTAATTTTGGAACCTCAACTTTTTTGTTCTCCATATTTTATAGGCAGAACTAAAAGGCACCTCAGGTAAACAATGGAGATGGATGGATTGGATACTAGTATACAATTATGGACGGACTGCCACGGTTAGGTGGTATAAAAAAACCACGGTTAGGTGGTATATATTGTAATACAATTATGGATGGACGGACTGCCTGCCGTGTGCCGACACAGAGGTAGCCACAGCCGTGAACTACCGCACTGTACACTGGTTGATAAAGAGATAGTAGTATACTCGTAACAACTAGTATGACTGACTATGACGGTATAAAGAATGAAAAAAAAACCACGGTTAGGTGGTATATATTATAATACAATTATGGATGGACGGACTGCCTGCCGACTGCCGACACAGAGGTAGCCACAGCCGTGAACTACCGCACTGTACACTGGTTGATAAAGAGATAGTAGTATACTCGTAACAACTAGTATGACACTATGACGGTATAAAGAATGAAAAAAAAACCACGGTTAGGTGGTATATATTATAATAATACAATTATGGATGGACGGACTGCCTGCCGAGTTCCGACACAGAGGTAGCCACAGCCGTGAACTACCGCACTGTACACTGGTTGATAAAGAGATAGTAGTATACTCGTAACAACTAGTATGACTGACTATGACGGTATAAAGAATGAAAAAAAAACCACGGTTAGGTGGTATATATTGTAATACAATTATGGATGGATTGACTGCCTGCCGAGTTCCGACACAGAGGTAGCCACAGCCGTGAACTACCGCACTGTACACTGGTTGATAAAGAGATAGTAGTATACTCGTAACAACTAGTATGACTGACTATGACGGTATAAAGAATGAAAAAAAAACCACGGTTAGGTGGTTTATATTGTAATACAATTATGGATGGACGGACTGCCTGCCGAGTTCCGACACAGAGGTAGCCACAGCCGTGAACTACCGCACTGTACACTGGTTGATAAAGAGATAGTAGTATACTCGTAACAACTAGTATGACTGACTATGACGGTATAAAGAATGAAAAAAAAAACCACGGTTAGGTGGTATATATTATAATACAATTATGGATGGACGGACTGCCTGCCGACTGCCGACACAGAGGTAGCCACAGCCGTGAACTACCGCACTGTACACTGGTTGATAAAGAGATAGTAGTATACTCGTAACAACTAGTATGACACTATGACGGTATAAAGAATGAAAAAAAAACCACGGTTAGGTGGTATATATTATAATACAATTATGGATGGACGGACTGCCTGCCGACTGCCGACACAGAGGTAGCCACAGCCGTGAACTACCGCACTGTACACTGGTTGATAAAGAGATAGTAGTATACTCGTAACAACTAGTATGACACTATGACGGTATAAAGAATGAAAAAAAAACCACGGTTAGGTGGTATATATTATAATACAATTATGGATGGACGGACTGCCTGCCGAGTGCCGACACAGAGGTAGCCACAGCCGTGAACTACCGCACTGTACACTGGTTGATAAAGAGATAGTAGTATACTCGTAACAACTAGTATGACTGACTATGACGGTATAAAGAATGAAAAAAAAACCACGGTTAGGTGGTATATATTATAATACAATTATGGATGGACGGACTGCCTGCCGACTGCCGACACAGAGGTAGCCACAGCCGTGAACTACCGCACTGTACACTGGTTGATAAAGAGATAGTAGTATACTCGTAACAACTAGTATGACACTATGACGGTATAAAGAATGAAAAAAAAACCACGGTTAGGTGGTATATATTATAATACAATTATGGATGGACGGACTGCCTGCCGACTGCCGACACAGAGGTAGCCACAGCCGTGAACTACCGCACTGTACACTGGTTGATAAAGAGATAGTAGTATACTCGTAACAACTAGTATGACACTATGACGGTATAAAGAATGAAAAAAAAACCACGGTTAGGTGGTATATATTATAATAATACAATTATGGATGGACGGACTGCCTGCCGACTGCCGACACAGAGGTAGCCACAGCCGTGAACTACCGCACTGTACACTGGTTGATAAAGAGATAGTAGTATACTCGTAACAACTAGTATGACTATGACGACTGTATAAAGAAAGAAAAAAAAATACCACGGTTAGGTGGTATATAATTATACAATTATGGATGGACGGACTGCCTGCCGAGTGCCGACTGCCGACACAGAGGTAGCCACAGCCGTGAACTACCGCACTGTACTGTGTCTGCTGCTAATATAGACTGGTTGATAAAGAGATAGTATACAACAATATACTACTATACTGGTGGTCAGGCACTGGTCACCACTAGTCACACTGGCAGTGGCACTCCTGCAGCAAAAGTGTGCACTGTTTAATTTTAAATTAATATAATATTATGTACTCCTGGCTCCTGCTATAACAACCTGCAGTGCTCCCCAGTCTCCCCCACAATTATTATAAGCTTTTATACATTGATGTGCAGCACACTGGGCTGAGCTGAGTGCACACAGACTGAGTCACACTGTGTGACTGCTGTGTATCGTTTTTTTCAGGCAGAGAACGGATATAGCAGAGAACGGATATATTAAATAAAAGTTAACTTAACAACAACTGCACTGGTCACTGTGGTAAACTCTGTCTGCACAATCTCTCTCTCTCTCTCTCTCTTCTAATCTATTCTAATGGAGAGGACGCCAGCCACGTCCTCTCCCTATCAATCTCAATGCACGTGTGAAAATGGCGGCGACGCGCGGCTCCTTATATAGAATCCGAGTCTCGCGAGAATCCGACAGCGTCATGATGACGTTCGGGCGCGCTCGGGTTAACCGAGCAAGGCGGGAAGATCCGAGTCGCTCGGACCCGTGAAAAAAAAGTGAAGTTCGTGCGGGTTCGGATTCAAAGAAACCGAACCCGCTCATCTCTACTTAGAACACTTCTTGAATTAAGACACAACCTGCAAGAAAAAGTATGCAATATGGGTGAAAAGGCAAATGTCAAAGGTCTGATACAAGTGACCAGCTCCACACCTTGCACCACATAGCGTTATGTTAAACTGGGATATGTTCTTTTTTGGTGTGTGTGTGTGTGTGTGTGTGTGTGTGTGTGTGTGTGTGTATGTGTGTGTGTGTGTGGGGGGGGGGGGGGGGTGCCAAAGGAAATTTTTGCCATTGGCTCCTTTGGTCTAGAACCAGCCCTGATCACAAAATATTTTTGTCTGAGCAGACTGGACACTGATCAGCGTTGGCTCATTCTCAGCCCCCCGCCCAGCCTCTGCTGCCAACAGACTGCTATTAGCTAGTTAACCTTCTGCCTTCCCTATCTATGACACAGACTGCTGCTAATGCTACCAGAATGTTCCCAGTGGCTTCACACCAACAGTGAATCCCAGCCGATGATGTAGGGCAGCGTGTGGGGGAGGGGGTCAGTTGCTGTGGCTCCAACATGGTAACCGCCAATGGACTGCAATGCTTTATCGAAAGGGGGGGCGCCAGTCCCTTACTTTGCCAGGGGCGCTTGGACCCCTAGCTACACCTCTGTTGACCCTAACCGATACCCCTAAACTAACCATAATTCCTGCAGTAAAAATCCATGTTTCTATGTATATAGGGGGTCATTCCGAGTTGATCGCTTGCTGCCGTTGTTCGCTGCGTAGCAATCAGTTGAAAAAAAATGGCTAATCTGTGCATGCGCATGCTCCGTAATGTGCATGCGCATCGTACGGGTACAAAGTCCATTGTGGTTTTGCACTAGTTCTAGCGATTATTCCAATCACAGAACAGGCCACAAGGAGATTGACAGAAAGAGGGCGTTTCTGGGTGTCAACTGACCGTTTTCAGGGAGTGCTTGGAAAAATGCAGGCGTGGCAGAAGAAATGCAGACGTGGCTGGGCATTCGCTGGATGGGTGTGTGACATCAAAAGCCGTCCCTCGGTTGTTAGAATCAACGCACACGAAGTGTAACTACAGTGCTGGTCTTATTTTGAAACGATTTTGCAGGCGCTCTGCTACTCAAGTATTCGCACTTCTCCAAAGTGAATATACACTCTCCAGTGGGCAGCGACAATGCGTTTGCATGGCTGCTAAAAACTGCTAGCGAGCAATCAACTCAGAATGACCCCCATAGTGTATTGCAAGAAAATATCTGTAAATCCAATGGTACCGTAAGTGCGGTATATACTCGCACTTCTTTGCGGGGTGAGAACATCTCCCCTAAGTGAAGTCAGCCCTATGAATAGAGTTTGTGTGATCCCTGTGCAGCAGTCACAGAAAGGGTTCATCTCTGCAGTTTATCACTCAAATTACATTGCTGCATTTTTTCTAGAAGTGGATCTGAGAGCTGTTACCCGCAGACCAGCTACAATAATTATCCTGGGTACTCACTAGACCAGTGGTTCTCAAACTGCACCCTGGGGTGCCTCAGGACACTTGCAGGGGTGCCTTGGATTGGTGGTCCAGGACCAATTCAAAATATTTATAGTTAGTGTTATAGGCAAAACCAGTGCTGTTGGCTGGCAATCATAACATATGTGCACAAGCAGAAGCAAATCCTGTCCCCTACCAAAGGGCCAGTGCTAGGGTATTTGGCGCCTCCCTGCAAACTATTAATTTGGGCCCTCTCTCCAATACTTAATAAAGGGACAGTGCGCTCCTTAAAAAAAGAAGGTGTGGTATCACAAGGAAGGGGCATGGCCACACAATAGCACCCCAAATCAAAATACGCCACACAGTAGCACTATCTTATTGTCATTACACCGCATGTAATAATAATAATAATAATAATACCCACAGTCGCAGTGCCCTTTATACACATAACCACCATATCAGTGCAGTTTACACACATAATGCCAACAGTAGCAGTGCCCCTTCTACACATGCCCACGGTGGCAATCCTTTACATGGCAAATATCAACCTGGTTTTGCCATGTAAAGGATTGCCACTTTAAAAACAAACAATCAAACAAACAAAAAAAAAAACAACAGGAAAAAACACAAAATCTCTCACTTTCTGATTCTCACACCCTATTACATTCCTCCCTATATATTTAAATGTTTCTATTACTGTATGTTCCCTCTTCCCTTCTCCAAACTATACACATCAACATTTTTTAGTATTTCCAGGTAAGTTTTGTGATGTAGGCCATGCACAATTTTAGTTGCCCTAATGTATTTACAGCCTTCTGGAGATATGGCTTCTGGAACTGAACACAGGATTCTAAATGTGGCTGTACCAAGGACCTATACAGTGGCATTACAGGTTGAGTATCCCTTATCCAAAATGCTTGGGACCAGAGGAATTTTGGATATCGGATTTTTCTGTATTTTGGAATAATTGCATACCATAACGAGATATTATGGTGATGGGACCTAAATCTAAGCACAGAAGGCATTTATGTTTCATATACACCTTATACACACAGCCTGAAGGTCATTTTAGCCAATATTTTTTATAACTTTGTGCATTAAACAAAGTGTGTGTACATTCACAGAATTCATTTATGTTTCATATACACCTTATACACACAGTCTGAAGTTCATTTAATACAATATTTTTAATAACTTTGAGTATTAAACAAAGTTTGTGTACACTGAGCCATCAAAACACAAAGGTTTCACTATCTCAGTCTCACTCAAAAAAGTCCGTATTTCGGAATATTCCATATTTCGGAATATTTGGATATGGGATACTCAACCTGTATTACTTTTTTCTGCTACTGGTTCTTTAACCTATGCAAACAAGCATCTGACTTGCCTTTCCTATTGCTTTGTTACATTGCTCACCTGAAATAGTAATACTTAGATAGCTTTCCTCTTGCCATTATAATGCCCTTAATATTATAGTTAGCCTTTGCATTTTTGAGACGTGTATGATTTTGCATTTTTTGGCATTAAATGTTGCCATGTTCTTGACCATTCCTCTAGTCCAGGGGCGGAACTGCTCTGGCAGTCAACGGAGTCAGTTGCCGCCGGGCTCCAGCCCTAAAGGGGCTTCCTCCATTGCCCCCCGGCTGTTACGTGCCCTTCCTACTAAATAGACAAAGGCGCTACCAGCAGGGTCTCGCAGTTTGTACATTCCATGCCGTAACACCCTTCTTTCCACCTTCACAATGAAGCTATTGGTACTTTGCAAAAAAAAAATTATTAGCATTGCAACTCAGCAGATCTATGCAGTGTGCAGCCACACACTCCATATATCTGCTCAGCCACAAAGCTGATTATTTCTTCACAAAGTACAAGGTGAGCTCCAAATAGAATTCTCTAGCTTAGATTATACCTTTCTATGCAAGGGTAAATAGTAGAGATGAGCGCCTGAAATTTTTCGGGTTTTGTGTTTTGGTTTTGGGTTCGGTTCCGCGGCCGTGTTTTGGGTTCGAACGCGTTTTGGCAAAACCTCACCGAATTTTTTTTGTCGGATTCGGGTGTGTTTTGGATTCGGGTGTTTTTTTCAAAAAACACTAAAAAACAGCTTAAATCATAGAATTTGGGGGTCATTTTGATCCCAAAGTATTATTAACCTCAAAAACCATAATTTACACTCATTTTCAGTCTATTCTGAATACCTCACACCTCACAATATTATTTTTAGTCCTAAAATTTGCACCGAGGTCGCTGTGTGAGTAAGATAAGCGACCCTAGTGGCCGACACAAACACCGGGCCCATCTAGGAGTGGCACTGCAGTGTCACGCAGGATGTCCCTTCCAAAAAACCCTCCCCAAACAGCACATGACGCAAAGAAAAAAAGAGGCGCAATGAGGTAGCTGTGTGAGTAAGATTAGCGACCCTAGTGGCCGACACAAACACCGGGCCCATCTAGGAGTGGCACTGCAGTGTCACGCAGGATGGCCCTTCCAAAAAACCCTCCCCAAACAGCACATGACGCAAAGAAAAAAAGAGGCGCAATGAGGTAGCTGTGTGAGTAAGATTAGCGACCCTAGTGGCCGACACAAACACCGGGCCCATCTAGGAGTGGCACTGCAGTGTCACGCAGGATGTCCCTTCCAAAAAACCCTCCCCAAACAGCACATGACGCAAAGAAAAAAAGAGGCGCAATGAGGTAGCTGACTGTGTGAGTAAGATTAGCGACCCTAGTGGCCGACACAAACACCGGGCCCATCTAGGAGTGGCACTGCAGTGTCACGCAGGATGTCCCTTCCAAAAAACCCTCCCCAATCAGCACATGATGCAAAGAAAAAGAAAAGAAAAAAGAGGTGCAAGATGGAATTGTCCTTGGGCCCTCCCACCCACCCTTATGTTGTATAAACAAAACAGGACATGCACACTTTAACCAACCCATCATTTCAGTGACAGGGTCTGCCACACGACTGTGACTGATATGACGGGTTGGTTTGGACCCCCCCCAAAAAAGAAGCAATTAATCTCTCCTTGCACAAACTGGCTCTACAGAGGCAAGATGTCCACCTCATCTTCACCCTCCGATATATCACCGTGTACATCCCCCTCCTCACAGATTATCAATTCGTCCCCACTGGAATCCACCATCTCAGCTCCCTGTGTACTTTGTGGAGGCAATTGCTGCTGGTCAATGTCTCCGCGGAGGAATTGATTATAATTCATTTTAATGAACATCATCTTCTCCACATTTTCTGGATGTAACCTCGTACGCCGATTGCTGACAAGGTGAGCGGCGGCACTAAACACTCTTTCGGAGTACACACTTGTGGGAGGGCAACTTAGGTAGAATAAAGCCAGTTTGTGCAAGGGCCTCCAAATTGCCTATTTTTCCTGCCAGTATAAGTAGGGACTGTGTGACGTGCCTACTTGGATGCGGTCACTCATATAATCCTCCACCATTCTATCAATGTTGAGAGAATCATATGCAGTGACAGTAGACGACATGTCCGTAATCGTTGTCAGGTCCTTCAGTCCGGACCAGATGTCAGCATCAGCAGTCACTCCAGACTGCCCTGCATCACCGCCAGCGGGTGGGCTCGGAATTCTGAGCCTTTTCCTCGCACCCCCAGTTGCGGGAGAATGTGAAGGAGGAGATGTTGACAGGTCGCGTTCCGCTTGACTTGACAATTTTGTCACCAGCAGGTCTTTCAACCCCAGCAGACCTGTGTCTGCCGGAAAGAGAGATCCAAGGTAGGCTTTAAATCTAGGATCGAGCACGGTGGCCAAAATGTAGTGCTCTGATTTCAACAGATTGACCACCCGTGAATCCTTGTTAAGCGAATTAAGGGCTGCATCCACAAGTCCCACATGCCTAGCGGAATCGCTCCCTTTTAGCTCCTTCTTCAATGCCTCCAGCTTCTTCTGCAAAAGCCTGATGAGGGGAATGACCTGACTCAGGCTGGCAGTGTCTGAACTGACTTCACGTGTGGCAAGTTCAAAGGGCATCAGAACCTTGCACAACGTTGAAATCATTCTCCACTGCACTTGAGACAGGTGCATTCCACCTCCTATATCGTGCTCAATTGTATAGGCTTGAATGGCCTTTTGCTGCTCCTCCAACCTCTGAAGCATATAGAGGGTTGAATTCCACCTCGTTACCACTTCTTGCTTCAGATGATGGCAGGGCAGGTTCAGTAGTTTTTGGTGGTGCTCCAGTCTTCTGTACGTGGTGCCTGTACGCTGAAAGTGTCCCGCAATTTTTCTGGCCACCGACAGCATCTCTTGCACGCCCCTGTCGTTTTTTAAAAAATTCTGCACCACCAAATTCAAGGTATGTGCAAAACATGGGACGTGCTGGAATTTGCCCATATTTAATGCACACACAATATTGCTGGCGTTGTCCGATGCCACAAATCCACAGGAGAGTCCAATTGGGGTAAGCCATTCCGCGATGATCTTCCTCAGTTGCCGTAAGAGGTTTTCAGCTGTGTGCGTATTCTGGAAAGCGGTGATACAAAGCGTAGCCTGCCTAGGAAAGAGTTGGCGTTTGCGAGATGCTGCTACTGGTGCCGCCGCTGCTGTTCTTGCGGCGGGAGTCCATACATCTACCCAGTGGGCTGTCACAGTCATATAGTCCTGACCCTGCCCTGCTCCACTTGTCCACATGTCCGTGGTTAAGTGGACATTGGGTACAACTGCATTTTTTAGGACACTGGTGAGTCTTTTTCTGACGTCCGTGTACATTCTCGGTATCGCCTGCCTAGAGAAGTGGAACCTAGATGGTATTTGGTAACGGGGGCACACTGCCTCAATAAATTGTCTAGTTCCCTGTGAACTAACGGCGGATACCGGACGCACGTCTAACACCAACATAGTTGTCAAGGCCTCAGTTATCCGCTTTGCAGTAGGATGACTGCTGTGATATTTCATCTTCCTCGCAAAGGACTGTTGAACAGTCAATTGCTTACTGGAAGTAGTACAAGTGGGTTTACGACTTCCCCTCTGGGATGACCATCGACTCCCAGCGGCAACAACAGCAGCGCCAGCAGCAGTAGGCGTTACACGCAAGGATGCATCGGAGGAATCCCAGGCAGGAGAGGACTCGTCAGAATTGCCAGTGACATGGCCTGCAGGACTATTGGCATTCCTGGGGAAGGAGGAAATTGACACTGAGGGAGTTGGTGGGGTGGTTTGCGTTAGCTTGGTTACAAGAGGAAGGGATTTACTGGTCAGTGGACTGCTTCCGCTGTCACCCAAAGTTTTTGAACTTGTCACTGACTTATTATGAATGCGCTGCAGGTGACGTATAAGGGAGGATGTTCCGAGGTGGTTAACGTCCTTACCCCTACTTATTACAGCTTGACAAAGGGAACACACGGCTTGACACCTGTTGTCCGCATTTCTGGTGAAATACCTCCACACCGAAGAGCTGATTTTTTTGGTATTTTCACCTGGCATGTCAACGGCCATATTCCTCCCACGGACAACAGGTGTCTCCCCGGGTGCCTGACTTAAACAAACCACCTCACCATCAGAATCCTCCTGGTCAATTTCCTCCCCAGCGCCAGCAACACCCATATCCTCCTCATCCTGGTGTACTTCAACACTGACATCTTCAATCTGACTATCAGGAACTGGACTGCGGGTGCTCCTTCCAGCACTTGCAGGGGAGATCAGATTTTGGTGATATTTAAGTAGACAAGTCAAAATTTCAAACCCCCTGTTATGGTGTGGGTACCTGGCCTTCTCTGATGTAATCAGAGTTAGATTTGATTCAGTGATTTTATAAAAACAGATAGGAAGCACAATTTAGCAGTGGGTTGCAGAGAAAAAGAAATATGCTGGCAAAAAAATCCAATTGAGTGATTAAACAGCTCTTCATTTTCTGGCTTTATTTTTATGCTAACAAATTTGTTCTCTGAAAAGTGTCCACAAAGCCAAGTCTCTGTTTAACACCTTTGTAGGGATGGTTTTTCACCTATTACTAAATTAAACTTGCTTCATTGGAAAGGCAGCAAGATGCATCGTCATTTCAATATCTACTGAAATAATACAGGTTGACACCAGGAAACATTAACGCCACTGCATCCTTGCTGCTTTCTCATGTGGAAGTCTGTTTAATGTGAAAACAAGGTGATATCTAATTAGCACACAGGTAAGGTATTAAGAAAATCATTATTTAAGGGTGAAGATGTTTCTCACAAAATCGTTGCCCCAATGCATCATTGAAATTCAAGCTGGAAAGATGATTTTAATATATCACTTGTACATTTTGTATTGCTCTTCTGGTGACAATGTAGTTTGTTTTTGTCAATTACCATTTTAATAATAGGGTAAAGAAAATTAAGTGGATTTTTGAAAGAAAACAATACTGTCAATATACTATTAAACAAATTAAAATGGTAAAAGTTATTGTACTTTAAGTAAAAATAAAAGAGCTAAAATATCAATCCCAATTTTGGATTACTTTAATTAAAAAAAAATGCATATAGCAGAGGATAGTTTCAATCTGCCTACCTCTGGGTTATCGGCCCAGCATGCTTCCATTGCAGTACTCTGCTGCACATGTAAGTGCAAGAGATCCTGAAGCACTCACTCATCATGGGAAAGTACCAATGTGTTTCTTCGTTGGTTGATGGAAGAAACATCTTACAAAAACTCTCCAGATTATTGACTTTTTAAAGTTTTTCTAGGAAACGTTTTAGATGAATGCTTATTAGCCCTTGTCGGTATATGCTTTTGCAATGTGTCTCTGTGGCGCAATTAGTTAGTGTGTACGGCTATTAACCAAAAGGTTGGTGGTTCAATCCCACCCAGGTACGTAATTGACCTTGTTATCAGATTTTGGTGATCTTTAAGTAGACAAGTCAAAATTTCAAACCCCCTGTTATGGTGTAGGGTACCTGGCCTTCTCTGATGTAATCAGAGTTAGATTTGATTCAGTGATTTTATAAAAACAGCTAGGAAGCACAATTTAGCAGTGGGTTGCAGAGAAAAAGAAATATGCTGGCAGAAAAATCCAATTGAGTGATTAAACAGCTCTTCATTTTCTGGCTTTATTTTTATGCTAACAAATTTGTTCTCTGAAAAGTGTCCACAAAGCAAAGTCTCTGATTAACACCTTTGTAGGGATGGTTTTTCACCTATTACTAAATTAAACTTGCTTCATTGGAAAGGCAGCAAGATGCATCCTCATTTCAATGTCTACTGAAATAATACAGGTTGACACCAGGAAACATTAACGCCACTGCATCCTTGCTGCTTTCTCATGTGGAAGTCTGTTTAATGTGAAAACAAGGTGATATCTAATTAGCACACAGGTAAGGATTTAAGAAAATC
This sequence comes from Pseudophryne corroboree, assembly GCF_028390025.1. NCBI lineage: Eukaryota > Metazoa > Chordata > Amphibia > Anura > Myobatrachidae > Pseudophryne > Pseudophryne corroboree. The sequence goes on from NW_026968379.1 coordinate 12,740, forward strand.
TTTATTTAAGGGTGAAGATGTTTCTCACAAAATCGTTGCCCCAATGCATCATTGAAATTCAAGCTGGAAAGATGATTTTAATATATCACTTGTACATTTTGTATTGCTCTTCTGGTGACAATGTAGTTTGTTTTTGTCAATTACCATTTTAATAATAGGGTAAAGAAAATGAAGTGGATTTTTGAAAGAAAACAATACTGTCAATATACTATTAAAACAAATTAAAATGGTAAAAGTTATTGTACTTTAAGTAAAAATAAAAGAGCCAAAATATCAATCCCAGTTTTGGATTACTTTAATTAACAAAAAAAAATGCATATAGCAGAGGATAGTTTCAATCTGCCTACCTTTGGGTTATGGGTCCAGCATGCTTCCATTGCAGTACTCTGCTGCACATGTAAGTGCAAGAGATCCTGAAGCACTCACTCATCATGGGAAAGTACCAATGTGTTTATTCGTTGGTTGATGGAAGAAACATCTTACAAAAACTCTCCAGATTATTGATTTTTTAATGTTTTTCTAGGAAATGTTCTAGATGTATGCTTATTAGCCTTTGTCAGTATGTACTTTTTGCAAAGTGTCTCTGTGGCGCAATCGGTTAGTGTGTTCGGCTATTAACCAAAAGGTTGGTGGTTCAATCCCACCCAGGGACGTAATTGACCTTGTGATCAGATTTTGGTGATATTTAAGTAGACAAGTCAAAATTTCAAACCCCCTCTTATTGTGTAGGGTACCTGGCCTTCTCTGATGTAATCAGAGTTAGATTTGATTCAGTGATTTTATAAAAAACAGCTAGGAAGCACAATTTAGTAGTGGGTTGCAGAGAAAAAAAATATGCTGGCAGAAAAATCCAATTGACTGATTAAACAGCTCTTCATTTTCTGGATTTATTTTTATGCTAACAAATTTGTTCTCTGAAAAGTGTCCACAAAGCCAAGTCTCTGATTAACACCTTTGTAAGGATGGTTTTTCACCTATTACTAAATTAAACTTGCATCATTGGAAAGGCAGCAAGATGCATCCTCATTTCAATGTCTACTGAAATAATACAAGTTGACACCAGGAAACATTAACGCCACTGCATCCTTGCTGCTTTCTCATGTGGAAGTCTGTTTAATGTGAAAACAAGGTGATATCTAATTAGCACACAGGTAAGGAATTAAGAAAATCTTTATTTAAGGGTGAAGATGTTTCTCACAAAATTGTTGACCCAATGCATCATTGAAATTCAAGCTGGAAAGATGAATTTAATATATCATTTGTACATTTTGTATTGCTCTTCTGGTGACAATGTAGTTTGTTTTTGTCAATTACCATTTTAATAATAGGGTAAAGAAAATGAAGTGGATTTTTGAAAGAAAACAATACTGTCAATATACTATTAAAACAAATTAAAATGGTAAAAGTTATTGTACTTTAAGTAAAAATAAAAGAGACAAAATATCAATCCCAGTTTTGGATTACTTTAATTAACAAACTAAAAAATGCATATAGCAGAGGATAGTTTCAATCTGCCTACCTCTGGGTTATGGGCCCAGCATGCTTCCATTGCTGTACTCTGCTGCACATGTAAGTGCAAGAGATCCTGAAGCACTCACTCATCATGGGAAAGTACCAATGTGTTTCTTCGTTGGTTGATAGAAGAAACATCTTACAAAAACTCTCCAGATTATTGACTTTATTAATTTTTTCTAGGAAACGTTTTAGATGAATGCTTATTAGCCTTTGTCAGTATGTACTTTTGCAAAGTGTCTCTGTGGCGCAATCAGTTAGTATGTACGGCTATTAACCAAAAGGTTGGTGGTTCAATCCCACCCAGGGACCTAATTGACCTTGTTATCAGATTTTGGTGATCTTTAAGTAGACAAGTCAAAATTTCAAACCCCCTGTTATGGTGTAGGGTACCTGGCCTTCTCTGATGTAATCAGAGTTAGATTTGATTCAGTGATTTTATAAAAACAGCTAGGAAGCACAATTTAGCAGTGGGTTGCAGAGAAAAAAAATATGCTGGCAGAAAAATCCAATTGAGTGATTAAACAGCTCTTTATTTTCTGGCTTTATTTTTATGCTAACAAATTTGTTCTCTGAAAGGTGTCCACAAAGCCAAGTCTCTGATTAACACCTTTGTAAGGATGTTTTTTCACCTATTACTAAATTAAACTTGCTTCATTGGAAAGGCAGCAAGATGCATCCTCATTTCAATGTCTACTGAAATAATACAAGTTGACACCAGGAAACATTAACGCCACTGCATCCTTGCTGCTTTCTCATGTGGAAGTCTGTTTAATGCGAAAACAAGGTGATATCTAATTAGCACACAGGTAAGGAATTAAGAAAATCTTTATTTTAGGGTGAAGATGTTTCTCACAAAATCGTTGCCCCAATGCATCATTGAAATTCAAGCTGGAAAGATGATTTTAATATATCACTTGTACATTTTGTATTGCTCTTCTGGTGACAATGTAGTTTGTTTTTGTCAATTACCATTTTAATAATAGGGTAAAGAAAATGAAGTGGATTTTTGAAAGAAAACAATACTGTCAATATACTATTAAAACAAATTAAAATGGTAAAAGTTATTGTACTTTAAGTAAAAATAAAAGAGCCAAAATATCAATCCCAGTTTTGGATTACTTTAATTAACAAAAAAAAAATGCATATAGCAGAGGATAGTTTCAATCTGCCTACCTCTGGGTTATGGGCCCAGCATGCTTCCATTGCAGTACTCTGCTGCACATGTAAGTGCAAGAGATCCTGAAGCACTCACTCATCATGGGAAAGTACCAATGTGTTTCTTCGTTGGTTGATGGAAGAAACATCTTACAAAAACTCTCCAGATTATTGACTTTTTAAAGTTTTTCTAGGAAACGTTTTAGATGAATGCTTATTAGCCCTTGTCGGTATATACTTTTGCAATGTGTCTCTGTGGCGCAATTAGTTAGTGTGTACGGCTATTAACCAAAAGGTTGGTGGTTCAATCCCACCCAGGTACGTAATTGACTTTGTTATCAGATTTTGGTGATCTTTAAGTAGACAAGTCAAAATTTCAAACCCCCTGTTATGGTGTAGGGTACCTGGCCTTCTCTGATGTAATCAGAGTTAGATTTGATTCAGTGATTTTATAAAAACAGCTAGGAAGCACAATTTAGCAGTGGGTTGCAGAGAAAAAGAAATATGCTGGCAGAAAAATCCAATTGAGTGATTAAACAGCTCTTCATTTTCTGGCTTTATTTTTATGCTAACAAATTTGTTCTCTGAAAAGTGTCCACAAAGCAAAGTCTCTGATTAACACCTTTGTAGGGATGGTTTTTCACCTATTACTAAATTAAACTTGCTTCATTGGAAAGGCAGCAAGATGCATCCTCATTTCAATGTCTACTGAAATAATACAGGTTGACACCAGGAAACATTAACGCCACTGCATCCTTGCTGCTTTCTCATGTGGAAGTCTGTTTAATGTGAAAACAAGGTGATATCTAATTAGCACACAGGTAAGGATTTAAGAAAATCTTTATTTAAGGGTGAAGATGTTTCTCACAAAATCGTTGCCCCAATGCATCATTGAAATTCAAGCTGGAAAGATGATTTTAATATATCACTTGTACATTTTGTATTGCTCTTCTGGTGACAATGTAGTTTGTTTTTGTCAATTACCATTTTAATAATAGGGTAAAGAAAATGAAGTGGATTTTTGAAAGAAAACAATACTGTCAATATACTATTAAAACAAATTAAAATGGTAAAAGTTATTGTACTTTAAGTAAAAATAAAAGAGCCAAAATATCAATCCCAGTTTTGGATTACTTTAATTAACAAAAAAAAAATGCATATAGCAGAGGATAGTTTCAATCTGCCTACCTTTGGGTTATGGGTCCAGCATGCTTCCATTGCAGTACTCTGCTGCACATGTAAGTGCAAGAGATCCTGAAGCACTCACTCATCATGGGAAAGTACCAATGTGTTTATTCGTTGGTTGATGGAAGAAACATCTTACAAAAACTCTCCAGATTATTGATTTTTTAATGTTTTTCTTGGAAATGTTCTAGATGTATGCTTATTAGCCTTTGTCAGTATGTACTTTTTGCAAAGTGTCTCTGTGGCGCAATCGGTTAGTGTGTTCGGCTATTAACCAAAAGGTTGGTGGTTCAATCCCACCCAGGGACGTAATTGACCTTGTGATCAGATTTTGGTGATATTTAAGTAGACAAGTCAAAATTTCAAACCCCCTCTTATTGTGTAGGGTACCTGGCATTCTCTGATGTAATCAGAGTTAGATTTGATTCAGTGATTTTATAAAAAACAGCTAGGAAGCACAATTTAGCAGTGGGTTGCAGAGAAAAAAAATATGCTGGCAGAAAAATCCAATTGAGTGATTAAACAGCTCTTCATTTTCTGGCTTTATTTTTATGCTAACAAATTTGTTCTCTGAAAAGTGTCCACAAAGCCAAGTCTCTGATTAACACCTTTGTAAGGATGGTTTTTCACCTATTACTAAATTAAACTTGCTTCATTGGAAAGGCAGCAAGATGCATCCTCATTTCAATGTCTACTGAAATAATACAAGTTGACACCAGGAAACATTAACGCCACTGCATCCTTGCTGCTTTCTCATGTGGAAGTCTGTTTAATATGAAAACAAGGTGATATCTAATTAGCACACAGGTAAGGAATTAAGAAAATCTTTATTTAAGGGTGAAGATGTTTCTCACAAAATCGTTGCCCCAATGCATCATTGAAATTCAAGCTGGAAATATGATTTTAATATATCACTTGTACATTTTGTATTGCTCTTCTGGTGACAATGTAGTTTGTTTTTGTCAATTACCATTTTAATAATAGGGTAAAGAAAATGAAGTGGATTTTTGAAAGAAAACAATACTGTCAATATACTATTAAAACAAATTAAAATGGTAAAAGTTATTGTACTTTAAGTAAAAATAAAAGAGCCAAAATATCAATCCCAGTTTTGGATTACTTTAATTAACAAAAAAAAAATGCATATAGCAGAGGATAGTTTCAATCTGCCTACCTCTGGGTTATGGGCCCAGCATGCTTCCATTGCAGTACTCTGCTGCACATGTAAGTGCAAGAGATCCTGAAGCACTCACTCATCATGGGAAAGTACCAATGTGTTTCTTCGTTGGTTGATGGAAGAAACATCTTACAAAAACTCTCCAGATTATTGACTTTTTAAAGTTTTTCTAGGAAACGTTTTAGATGAATGCTTATTAGCCCTTGTCGGTATATACTTTTGCAATGTGTCTCTGTGGCGCAATTAGTTAGTGTGTACGGCTATTAACCAAAAGGTTGGTGGTTCAATCCCACCCAGGTACGTAATTGACTTTGTTATCAGATTTTGGTGATCTTTAAGTAGACAAGTCAAAATTTCAAACCCCCTGTTATGGTGTAGGGTACCTGGCCTTCTCTGATGTAATCAGAGTTAGATTTGATTCAGTGATTTTATAAAAACAGCTAGGAAGCACAATTTAGCAGTGGGTTGCAGAGAAAAAGAAATATGCTGGCAGAAAAATCCAATTGAGTGATTAAACAGCTCTTCATTTTCTGGCTTTATTTTTATGCTAACAAATTTGTTCTCTGAAAAGTGTCCACAAAGCAAAGTCTCTGATTAACACCTTTGTAGGGATGGTTTTTCACCTATTACTAAATTAAACTTGCTTCATTGGAAAGGCAGCAAGATGCATCCTCATTTCAATGTCTACTGAAATAATACAGGTTGACACCAGGAAACATTAACGCCACTGCATCCTTGCTGCTTTCTCATGTGGAAGTCTGTTTAATGTGAAAACAAGGTGATATCTAATTAGCACACAGGTAAGGATTTAAGAAAATCTTTATTTAAGGGTGAAGATGTTTCTCACAAAATCGTTGCCCCAATGCATCATTGAAATTCAAGCTGGAAAGATGATTTTAATATATCACTTGTACATTTTGTATTGCTCTTCTGGTGACAATGTAGTTTGTTTTTGTCAATTACCATTTTAATAATAGGGTAAAGAAAATGAAGTGGATTTTTGAAAGAAAACAATACTGTCAATATACTATTAAAACAAATTAAAATGGTAAAAGTTATTGTACTTTAAGTAAAAATAAAAGAGCCAAAATATCAATCCCAGTTTTGGATTACTTTAATTAACAAAAAAAAAATGCATATAGCAGAGGATAGTTTCAATCTGCCTACCTTTGGGTTATGGGTCCAGCATGCTTCCATTGCAGTACTCTGCTGCACATGTAAGTGCAAGAGATCCTGAAGCACTCACTCATCATGGGAAAGTACCAATGTGTTTATTCGTTGGTTGATGGAAGAAACATCTTACAAAAACTCTCCAGATTATTGATTTTTTAATGTTTTTCTTGGAAATGTTCTAGATGTATGCTTATTAGCCTTTGTCAGTATGTACTTTTTGCAAAGTGTCTCTGTGGCGCAATCGGTTAGTGTGTTCGGCTATTAACCAAAAGGTTGGTGGTTCAATCCCACCCAGGGACGTAATTGACCTTGTGATCAGATTTTGGTGATATTTAAGTAGACAAGTCAAAATTTCAAACCCCCTCTTATTGTGTAGGGTACCTGGCATTCTCTGATGTAATCAGAGTTAGATTTGATTCAGTGATTTTATAAAAAACAGCTAGGAAGCACAATTTAGTAGTGGGTTGCAGAGAAAAAAAATATGCTGGCAGAAAAATCCAATTGAGTGATTAAACAGCTCTTCATTTTCTGGATTTATTTTTATGCTAACAAATTTGTTCTCTGAAAAGTGTCCACAAAGCCAAGTCTCTGATTAACACCTTTGTAAGGATGGTTTTTCACCTATTACTAAATTAAACTTGCACCATTGGAAAGGCAGCAAGATGCATCCTCATTTCAATGTCTACTGAAATAATACAAGTTGACACCAGGAAACATTAACGCCACTGCATCCTTGCTGCTTTCTCATGTGGAAGTCTGTTTAATGTGAAAACAAGGTGATATCTAATTAGCACACAGGTAAGGAATTAAGAAAATCTTTATTTAAGGGTGAAGATGTTTCTCACAAAATTGTTGACCCAATGCATCATTGAAATTCAAGCTGGAAAGATGAATTTAATATATCATTTGTACATTTTGTATTGCTCTTCTGGTGACAATGTAGTTTGTTTTTGTCAATTACCATTTTAATAATAGGGTAAAGAAAATGAAGTGGATTTTTGAAAGAAAACAATACTGTCAATATACTATTAAAACAAATTAAAATGGTAAAAGTTATTGTACTTTAAGTAAAAATAAAAGAGACAAAATATCAATCCCAGTTTTGGATTACTTTAATTAACAAACAAAAAAATGCATATAGCAGAGGATAGTTTCAATCTGCCTACCTCTGGGTTATGGGCCCAGCATGCTTCCATTGCTGTACTCTGCTGCACATGTAAGTGCAAGAGATCCTGAAGCACTCACTCATCATGGGAAAGTACCAATGTGTTTCTTCGTTGGTTGATAGAAGAAACATCTTACAAAAACTCTCCAGATTATTGACTTTATTAATTTTTTCTAGGAAACGTTTTAGATGAATGCTTATTAGCCTTTGTCAGTATGTACTTTTGCAAAGTGTCTCTGTGGCGCAATCAGTTAGTATGTACGGCTATTAACCAAAAGGTTGGTGGTTCAATCCCACCCAGGGACCTAATTGACCTTGTTATCAGATTTTGGTGATCTTTAAGTAGACAAGTCAAAATTTCAAACCCCCTGTTATGGTGTAGGGTACCTGGCCTTCTCTGATGTAATCAGAGTTAGATTTGATTCAGTGATTTTATAAAAACAGCTAGGAAGCACAATTTAGCAGTGGGTTGCAGAGAAAAAAAATATGCTGGCAGAAAAATCCAATTGAGTGATTAAACAGCTCTTTATTTTCTGGCTTTATTTTTATGCTAACAAATTTGTTCTCTGAAAGGTGTCCACAAAGCCAAGTCTCTGATTAACACCTTTGTAAGGATGGTTTTTCACCTATTACTAAATTAAACTTGCTTCATTGGAAAGGCAGCAAGATGCATCCTCATTTCAATGTCTACTGAAATAATACAAGTTGACACCAGGAAACATTAACGCCACTGCATCCTTGCTGCTTTCTCATGTGGAAGTCTGTTTAATGCGAAAACAAGGTGATATCTAATTAGCACACAGGTAAGGAATTAAGAAAATCTTTATTTTAGGGTGAAGATGTTTCTCACAAAATCGTTGCCCCAATGCATCATTGAAATTCAAGCTGGAAAGATGATTTTAATATATCACTTGTACATTTTGTATTGCTCTTCTGGTGACAATGTAGTTTGTTTTTGTCAATTACCATTTTAATAATAGGGTAAAGAAAATGAAGTGGATTTTTGAAAGAAAACAATACTGTCAATATACTATTAAAACAAATTAAAATGGTAAAAGTTATTGTACTTTAAGTAAAAATAAAAGAGCCAAAATATCAATCCCAGTTTTGGATTACTTTAATTAACAAAAAAAAAAATGCATATAGCAGAGGATAGTTTCAATCTGCCTACCTCTGGGTTATGGGCCCAGCATGCTTCCATTGCAGTACTCTGCTGCACATGTAAGTGCAAGAGATCCTGAAGCACTCACTCATCATGGGAAAGTACCAATGTGTTTCTTCGTTGGTTGATGGAAGAAACATCTTACAAAAACTCTCCAGATTATTGACTTTTTAAAGTTTTTCTAGGAAACGTTTTAGATGAATGCTTTTTAGCCCTTGTCGGTATATACTTTTGCAATGTGTCTCTGTGGCGCAATTAGTTAGTGTGTACGGCTATTAACCAAAAGGTTGGTGGTTCAATCCCACCCAGGTACGTAATTGACCTTGTTATCAGATTTTGGTGATCTTTAAGTAGACAAGTCAAAATTTCAAACCCCCTGTTATGGTGTAGGGTACCTGGCCTTCTCTGATGTAATCAGAGTTAGATTTGATTCAGTGATTTTATAAAAACAGCTAGGAAGCACAATTTAGCAGTGGGTTGCAGAGAAAAAGAAATATGCTGGCAGAAAAATCCAATTGAGTGATTAAACAGCTCTTCATTTTCTGGCTTTATTTTTATGCTAACAAATTTGTTCTCTGAAAAGTGTCCACAAAGCAAAGTCTCTGATTAACACCTTTGTAGGGATGGTTTTTCACCTATTACTAAATTAAACTTGCTTCATTGGAAAGGCAGCAAGATGCATCCTCATTTCAATGTCTACTGAAATAATACAGGTTGACACCAGGAAACATTAACGCCACTGCATCCTTGCTGCTTTCTCATGTGGAAGTCTGTTTAATGTGAAAACAAGGTGATATCTAATTAGCACACAGGTAAGGATTTAAGAAAATCTTTATTTAAGGGTGAAGATGTTTCTCACAAAATCGTTGCCCCAATGCATCATTGAAATTCAAGCTGGAAAGATGATTTTAATATATCACTTGTACATTTTGTATTGCTCTTCTGGTGACAATGTAGTTTGTTTTTGTCAATTACCATTTTAATAATAGGGTAAAGAAAATGAAGTGGATTTTTGAAAGAAAACAATACTGTCAATATACTATTAAAACAAATTAAAATGGTAAAAGTTATTGTACTTTAAGTAAAAATAAAAGAGCCAAAATATCAATCCCAGTTTTGGATTACTTTAATTAACAAAAAAAAATGCATATAGCAGAGGATAGTTTCAATCTGCCTACCTTTGGGTTATGGGTCCAGCATGCTTCCATTGCAGTACTCTGCTGCACATGTAAGTGCAAGAGATCCTGAAGCACTCACTCATCATGGGAAAGTACCAATGTGTTTATTCGTTGGTTGATGGAAGAAACATCTTACAAAAACTCTCCAGATTATTGATTTTTTAATGTTTTTCTAGGAAATGTTCTAGATGTATGCTTATTAGCCTTTGTCAGCATGTACTTTTTGCAAAGTGTCTCTGTGGCGCAATCGGTTAGTGTGTTCGGCTATTACCCAAAAGGTTGGTGGTTCAATCCCACCCAGGGACGTAATTGACCTTGTGATCAGATTTTGGTGATATTTAAGTAGACTAGTCAAAATTTCAAACCCCCTCTTATTGTGTAGGGTACCTGGCCTTCTCTGATGTAATCAGAGTTAGATTTGATTCAGTGATTTTATAAAAAACAGCTAGGAAGCACAATTTAGTAGTGGGTTGCAGAGAAAAAAAATATGCTGGCAGAAAAATCCAATTGAGTGATTAAACAGCTCTTCATTTTCTGGATTTATTTTTATGCTAACAAATTTGTTCTCTGAAAAGTGTCCACAAAGCCAAGTCTCTGATTAACACCTTTGTAAGGATGGTTTTTCACCTATTACTAAATTAAACTTGCACCATTGGAAAGGCAGCAAGATGCATCCTCATTTCAATGTCTACTGAAATAATACAAGTTGACACCAGGAAACATTAACGCCACTGCATCCTTGCTGCTTTCTCATGTGGAAGTCTGTTTAATGTGAAAACAAGGTGATATCTAATTAGCACACAGGTAAGGAATTAAGAAAATCTTTATTTAAGGGTGAAGATGTTTCTCACAAAATTGTTGACCCAATGCATCATTGAAATTCAAGCTGGAAAGATGAATTTAATATATCATTTGTACATTTTGTATTGCTCTTCTGGTGACAATGTAGTTTGTTTTTGTCAATTACCATTTTAATAATAGGGTAAAGAAAATGAAGTGGATTTTTGAAAGAAAACAATACTGTCAATATACTATTAAAACAAATTAAAATGGTAAAAGTTATTGTACTTTAAGTAAAAATAAAAGAGACAAAATATCAATCCCAGTTTTGGATTACTTTAATTAACAAACAAAAAAATGCATATAGCAGAGGATAGTTTCAATCTGCCTACCTCTGGGTTATGGGCCCAGCATGCTTCCATTGCTGTACTCTGCTGCACATGTAAGTGCAAGAGATCCTGAAGCACTCACTCATCATGGGAAAGTACCAATGTGTTTCTTCGTTGGTTGATAGAAGAAACATCTTACAAAAACTCTCCAGATTATTGACTTTATTAATTTTTTCTAGGAAACGTTTTAGATGAATGCTTATTAGCCTTTGTCAGTATGTACTTTTGCAAAGTGTCTCTGTGGCGCAATCAGTTAGTATGTACGGCTATTAACCAAAAGGTTGGTGGTTCAATCCCACCCAGGGACCTAATTGACCTTGTTATCAGATTTTGGTGATCTTTAAGTAGACAAGTCAAAATTTCAAACCCCCTGTTATGGTGTAGGGTACCTGGCCTTCTCTGATGTAATCAGAGTTAGATTTGATTCAGTGATTTTATAAAAACAGCTAGGAAGCACAATTTAGCAGTGGGTTGCAGAGAAAAAAAATATGCTGGCAGAAAAATCCAATTGAGTGATTAAACAGAAAAACTTTAAAAAGTCAATAATCTGGAGAGTTTTTGTAAGATGTTTCTTCCATCAACCAACGAAGAAACACATTGGTACTTTCCCATGATGAGTGAGTGCTTCAGGATCTCTTGAACTTACATGTGCAGCAGAGTACTGCAATGGAAGCATGCTGGGCTCATAACCGAGAGGTAGGCAGATTGAAACTATCCTCTGCTATATGCATTTTTTTTTTGTTAATTAAAGTAATCCAAAACTGGGATTGATATTTTGTCTCTTTTATTTTTACTTAAAGTACAATAACTTTTACCATTTTAATTTGTTTTAATAGTATATTGACAGTATTGTTTTCTTTCAAAAATCCACTTCATTTTCTTTACCCTATTATTAAAATGGTAATTGACAAAAACAAACTACATTGTCACCAGAAGAGCAATACAAAATGTACAAGTGATATATTAAAATCATCTTTCCAGCTTGAATTTCAATGATGCATTGGGGCAACGATTTTGTGAGAAACATCTTCACCCTTAAATAAAGATTTTCTTAATTCCTTACCTGTGTGCTAATTAGCTATCACCTTGTTTTCACATTAAACAGACTTCCACATGAGAAAGCAGCAAGGATGCAGTGGCGTTAATGTTTCCTGGTGTCAACCTGTATTATTTCAGTAGACATTGAAATGAGGATGCATCTTGCTGCCTTTCCAATGAAGCAAGTTTAATTTAGTAATAGGTGAAAAACCATCCTTACAAAGGTGTTAATCAGAGACTTGGCTTTGTGGACACTTTTCAGAGAACAAATTTGTTAGCATAAAAATAAAGCCAGAAAATAAAGAGCTGTTTAATCACTCAATTGGATTTTTCTGCCAGCATATTTTTTTTCTCTGCAACCCACTGCTAAATTGTGCTTCCTAGCTGTTTTTATAAAATCACTGAATCAAATCTAACTCTGATTACATCAGAGAAGGCCAGGTACCCTACACCATAACAGGGGGTTTGAAATTTTGACTTGTCTACTTAAAGATCACCAAAATCTGATAACAAGGTCAATTAGGTCCCTGGGTGCGATTGAACCACCAACCTTTTGGTTAATAGCCGTACATACTAACTGATTGCGCCACAGAGACACTTTGCAAAAGTCCATACTGACAAAGGCTAATAAGCATTCATCTAAAACGTTTCCTAGAAAAACTTTAAAAAGTCAATAATCTGGAGAGTTTTTGTAAGATGTTTCTTCCATTAACCAACGAAGAAACACATTGGTACTTTCCCATGATGAGTGAGTGCTTCAGGATCTCTTGAACTTACATGTGCAGCAGAGTACTGCAATGGAAGCATGCTGGGCCCATAACCCAGAGGTAGGCAGATTGAAACTATCCTCTGCTATATGCATTTTTTTTGTTAATTAAAGTAATCCAAAACTGGGATTGATATTTTGTCTCTTTTATTTTTACTTAAAGTACAATAACTTTTACCATTTTTATTTGTTTTAATAGTATATTGACAGTATTGTTTTCTTTCAAAAATCCACTTCATTTTCTTTACCCTATTATTAAAATGGTAATTGACAAAAACAAACTACATTGTCACCAGAAGAGCAATACAAAATGTACAAGTGATATATTAAAATCATCTTTCCAGCTTGAATTTCAATGATGCATTGGGTCAACAATTTTGTGAGAAACATCTTCTCCCTTAAATAAAGATTTTCTTAATTCCTTACCTGTGTGCTAATTAGATATCACCTTGTTTTCACATTAAACAGACTTCCACATGAGAAAGCAGCAAGGATGCAGTGGCGTTAATGTTTCCTGGTGTCAACTTGTATTATTTCAGTACACATTGAAATGAGGATGCATCTTGCTGCCTTTCCAATGAAGCAAGTTTAATTTAGTAATAGGTGAAAAACCATCCTTACAAAGGTGTTAATCAGAGACTTGGCTTTGTGGACACTTTTCAGAGAACAAATTTGTTAGCATAAAAATAAAGCCAGAAAATGAAGAGCTGTTTAATCACTCAATTGGATTTTTTTGCCAGCATATTTCTTTTTCTCTGCAACCCACTGCTAAATTGTGCTTCCTAGCTGTTTTTTATAAAATCACTGAATCAAATCTAACTCTGATTACATCAAAGAAGGCCATGTACCCTACACCATAAGAGGAGGTTTGAAATTTTGACTTGTCTACTTAAATATCACCAAAATCTGATCACAAGGTTAATTACGTCCCTGGGTGGGATTGAACCACCAACCTTTTGGTTAATAGCCAAACACACTCACCGATTGCGCCACAGAGACACTTTGCAAAAGTCCATACTGACAAAGGCTAATAAGCATTCATCTAAAACGTTTCCTAGAAAAACTTTAAAAAGTCAATAATCTGGAGAGTTTTTGTAAGATGTTTCTTCCATCAACCAACGAAGAAACACATTGGTACTTTCCCATGATGAGTGAGTGCTTCAGGATCTCTTGCACTTACATGTGCAGCAGAGTACTGCAATGGAAGCATGCTGGGCCCATAACCCAGAGGTAGGCAGATTGAAACTATCCTCTGCTATATGCATTTTTTTTGTTAATTAAAGTAATCCAAAACTGGGATTGATATTTTGTCTCTTTTATTTTTACTTAAAGTACAATAACTTTTACCATTTTAATTTGTTTTAATAGTATATTGACAGTATTGTTTTCTTTCAAAAATCCACTTCATTTTCTTTACCCTATTATTAAAATGGTAATTGACAAAAACAAACTACATTGTCACCAGAAGAGCAATACAAAATGTACAAGTGATATATTAAAATCATCTTTCCAGCTTGAATTTCAATGATGCATTGGGTCAACAATTTTGTGAGAAACATCTTCACCCTTAAATAAAGATTTTCTTAATTCCTTACCTGTGTGCTAATTAGATATCACCTTGTTTTCACATTAAACAGACTTCCACATGAGAATGCAGCAAGGATGCAGTGGCGTTAATGTTTCCTGGTGTCAACCTGTATTATTTCAGTAGACATTGAAATGAGGATACATCTTGCTGCCTTTCCAATGAAGCAAGTTTAATTTAGTAATAGGTGAAAAACCATCCCTACAAAGGTGTTAATCAGAGACTTGGCTTTGTGGACACTTTTCAGAGAACAAATTTGTTAGCATAAAAATAAAGCCAGAAAATGAAGAGCTGTTTAATCACGCAATTTGATTTTTTTGCCAGCATATTTCTTTTTCTCTGCAACCCAATGCTAAATTGTGCTTCCTAGATGTTTTTATAAAATCACTGAATCAAATCTAACTCTGATTACATCAGAGAAGGCCAGGTACCCTACACCATAACAGGGGGTATGAAATTTGACTTGTCTACTTAAAGATCACCAAAATCTGATAACAAGGTCAATTACGTCCCTGAGTGGGATTGAACCACCAACCTTTTGGTTAATAGCCGTACACACTAACTGATTGCGCCACAGAGACACTTTGCAAAAGTACATACTGACAAATGCTAATAAGCATTCATCTAAAACGTTTCCTAGAAAAACTTAAAAAAGTCAATAATCTGGAGAGTTTTTGTAAGATGTTTCTTCTATCAACCAACGAAGAAACACATTGGTACTTTCCCATGATGAGTGAGTGCTTCAGGATCTCTTGCACTTACATGTGCAGCAGAGTACAGCAATGGAAGCATGCTGGGCCCATAACCCAGAGGTAGGCAGATTGAAACTATCCTCTGCTATATGCATTTTTTTTGTTTGTTAATTAAAGTAATCCAAAACTGGGATTGATATTTTGGCTCTTTTATTTTTACTTAAAGTACAATAACTTTTACCATTTTAATTTGTTTTAATAGTATATTGACAGTATTGTTTTCTTTCAAAAATCCACTTCATTTTCTTTACCCTATTATTAAAATGGTAATTGACAAAAACAAACTACATTGTCACCAGAAGAGCAATACAAAATGTACAAGTGATATATTAAAATCATCTTTCCAGCTTGAATTTCAATGATGCATTGGGGCAACGATTTTGTGAGAAACATCTTCACCCTTAAATAAAGATTTTCTTAATTCCTTACCTGTGTGCTAATTAGATATCACCTTGTTTTCACATTAAACAGACTTCCACATGAGAAAGCAGCAAGGATGCAGTGGCGTTAATGTTTCCTGGTGTCAACCTGTATTAGTTCAGTAGACATTGAAATGAGGATGCATCTTGCTGCCTTTCCAATGAAGCAAGTTTAATTTAGTAATAGGTGAAAAACCATCCTTACAAAGGTGTTAATCAGAGACTTGGCTTTGTGGACACTTTTCAGAGAACAAATTTGTTAGCATAAAAATAAAGCCAGAAAATAAAGAGCTGTTTAATCACTCAATTGGATTTTTCTGCCAGCATATTTTTTTTCTCTGCAACCCACTGCTAAATTGTGCTTCCTAGCTGTTTTTATAAAATCACTGAATCAAATCTAACTCTGATTACATCAGAGAAGGCCAGGTACCCTACACCATAACAGGGGGTTTGAAATTTTGACTTGTCTACTTAAAGATCACCAAAATCTGATAACAAGGTCAATTAGGTCCCTGGGTGCGATTGAACCACCAACCTTTTGGTTAATAGCCGTACATACTAACTGATTGCGCCACAGAGACACTTTGCGAAAGTCTATACTGACAAAGGCTAATAAGCATTCATCTAAAACGTTTCCTAGAAAAACTTTAAAAAGTCAATAATCTGGAGAGTTTTTGTAAGATGTTTCTTCCATTAACCAACGAAGAAACACATTGGTACTTTCCCATGATGAGTGAGTGCTTCAGGATCTCTTGAACTTACATGTGCAGCAGAGTACTGCAATGGAAGCATGCTGGGCCCATAACCCAGAGGTAAGCAGATTGAAACTATCCTCTGCTATATGCATTTTTTTTGTTAATTAAAGTAATCCAAAACTGGGATTGATATTTTGTCTCTTTTATTTTTACTTAAAGTACAATAACTTTTACCATTTTAATTTGTTTTAATAGTATATTGACAGTATTGTTTTCTTTCAAAAATCCACTTCATTTTCTTTACCCTATTATTAAAATGGTAATTGACAAAAACAAACTACATTGTCACCAGAAGAGCAATACAAAATGTACAAGTGATATATTAAAATCATCTTTCCAGCTTGAATTTCAATGATGCATTGGGTCAACAATTTTGTGAGAAACATCTTCTCCCTTAAATAAAGATTTTCTTAATTCCTTACCTGTGTGCTAATTAGATATCACCTTGTTTTCACATTAAACAGACTTCCACATGAGAAAGCAGCAAGGATGCAGTGGCATTAATGTTTCCTGGTGTCAACTTGTATTATTTCAGTAGACATTGAAATGAGGATGCATCTTGCTGCCTTTCCAATGAAGCAAGTTTAATTTAGTAATAGGTGAAAAACCATCCTTACAAAGGTGTTAATCAGAGACTTGGCTTTGTGGACACTTTTCAGAGAACAAATTTGTTAGCATAAAAATAAAGCCAGAAAATAAAGAGCTGTTTAATCACTCAATTGGATTTTTCTGCCAGCATATTTTTTTTCTCTGCAACCCACTGCTAAATTGTGCTTCCTAGCTGTTTTTATAAAATCACTGAATCAAATCTAACTCTGATTAAGTAGACAAGTCAAAATTTCAAACCCCCTGTTATGGTGTAGGGTACCTGGCCTTCTCTGATGTAATCAGAGTTAGATTTGATTCAGTGATTTTATAAAAAACATCTAGGAAGCACAATTTAGCAGTGGGTTGCAGAGAAAAAGAAATATGCTGGAAAAAAAATCAAATTGCGTGATTAAACAGCTCTTCATTTTCTGGCTTTATTTTTATGCTAACAAATTTGTTCTCTGAAAAGTGTCCACAAAGCCAAGTCTCTGATTAACACCTTTGTAGGGATGGTTTTTCACCTATTACTAAATTAAACTTGCTTCATTGGAAAGGCAGCAAGATGTATCCTCATTTCAATGTCTACTGAAATAATACAGGTTGACACCAGGAAACATTAACGCCACTGCATCCTTGCTGCTTTCTCATGTGGAAGTCTGTTTAATGTGAAAACAAGGTGATATCTAATTAGCACACAGGTAAGGAATTAAGAAAATCTTTATTTAAGGGTGAAGATGTTTCTCACAAAATTGTTGACCCAATGCATCATTGAAATTCAAGCTGGAAAGATGATTTTAATATATCACTTGTACATTTTGTATTGCTCTTCTGGTGACAATGTAGTTTGTTTTTGTCAATTACCATTTTAATAATAGGGTAAAGAAAATGAAGTTGATTTTTGAAAGAAAACAATACTGTCAATATACTATTAAAACAAATTAAAATGGTAAAAGTTATTGTACTTTAAGTAAAAATAAAAGAGACAAAATATCAATCCCAGTTTTGGATTACTTTAATTAACAAAAAAAATGCATATAGCAGAGGATAGTTTCAATCTGCCTACCTCTGGGTTATGGGCCCAGCATGCTTCCATTGCAGTACTCTGCTGCACATGTAAGTGCAAGAGATCCTGAAGCACTCACTCATCATGGGAAAGTACCAATGTGTTTCTTCGTTGGTTGATGGAAGAAACATCTTACAAAAACTCTCCAGATTATTGACTTTTTAAAGTTTTTCTAGGAAACGTTTTAGATGAATGCTTATTAGCCTTTGTCAGTATGGACTTTTGCAAAGTGTCTCTGTGGCGCAATCGGTTAGTGTGTTTGGCTATTAACCAAAATGTTGGTGGTTCAATCCCACTCAGGGACGTAATTAACCTTGTGATCAGATTTTGGTGATATTTAAGGAGACAAGTCAAAATTTCAAACCTCCTCTTATGGTGTAGGGTACATGGCCTTCTCTGATGTAATCAGAGTTAGATTTGATTCAGTGATTTTATAAAAAACAGCTAGGAAGCACAATTTAGCAGTGGGTTGCAGAGAAAAAAAATATGCTGGCAGAAAAATCCAATCGAGTGATTAAACAGCTCTTCATTTTCTGGCTTTATTTTTATGCTAACAAATTTGTTCTCTGAAAAGTGTCCACAAAGCCAAGTCTCTGATTAACACCTTTGTAAGGATGGTTTTTCACCTATTACTAAATTAAACTTGCTTCATTGGAAAGGCAGCAAGATGCATCCTCATTTCAATGTCTACTGAAATAATACAAGTTGACACCAGGAAACATTAACGCCACTGCATCCTTGCTGCTTTCTCATGTGGAAGTCTGTTTAATGTGAAAACAAGGTGATATCTAATTAGCACACAGGTAAGGAATTAAGAAAATCTTTATTTAAGGGTGAAGATGTTTCTCACAAAATTGTTGACCCAATGCAACATTGAAATTCAAGCTGGAAAGATGATTTTAATATATCACTTGTACATTTTGTATTGCTCTTCTGGTGACAATGTAGTTTGTTTTTGTCAATTACCATTTTAATAATAGGGTAAAGAAAATGAAGTGGATTTTTGAAAGAAAACAATACTGTCAATATACTATTAAAACAAATTAAAATGGTAAAAGTTATTGTACTTTAAGTAAAAATAAAAGAGACAAAATATCATTCCCAGTTTTGGATTACTTTAATTAACAAAAAAAAAAATGCATATAGCAGAGGATAGTTTCAATCTGCCTACCTCTCGGTTATGGGCCCAGCATGCTTCCATTGCAGTACTCTGCTGCACATGTAAGTTCAAGCGATCCTGAAGCACTCACTCATCATGGGAAAGTACCAATGTGTTTCTTCGTTGGTTGATGGAAGAAACATCTTACAAAAACTCTCCAGATTATTGACTTTTTAAAGTTTTTCTAGGAAACGTTTTAGATGAATGCTTATTAGCCTTTGTCAGTATGGACTTTTTGCAAAGTGTCTCTGTGGCGCAATCAGTTAGTGTGTACGGCTATTAACCAAAAGGTTGGTGGTTCAATCCCACCCAGGGACCTAATTGACCTTGTTATCAGATTTTGGTGATCTTTAAGTAGACAAGTCAAAATTTCAAACCCCCTGTTATGGTGTAGGGTACCTGGCCTTCTCTGATGTAATCAGAGTTAGATTTGATTCAGTGATTTTATAAAAACAGCTAGGAAGCACAATTTAGCAGTGGGTTGCAGAGAAAAAAAATATGCTGGCAGAAAAATCCAATTGAGTGATTAAACAGCTTTTTATTTTCTGGCTTTATTTTTATGCTAACAAATTTGTTCTCTGAAAAGTGTCCACAAAGCCAAGTCTCTGATTAACACCTTTGTAAGGATGGTTTTTCACCTATTACTAAATTAAACTTGCTTCATTGGAAAGGCAGCAAGATGCATCCTCATTTCAATGTCTACTGAAATAATACAGGTTGACACCAGGAAACATTAACGCCACTGCATCCTTGCTGCTTTCTCATGTGGAAGTCTGTTTAATGTGAAAACAAGGTGATATCTAATTAGCACACAGGTAAGGAATTAAGAAAATCTTTATTTAAGGGTGAAGATGTTTCTCACAAAATCGTTGCCCCAATGCATCATTGAAATTCAAGCTGGAAAGATGATTTTAATATATCACTTGTACATTTTGTATTGCTCTTCTGGTGACAATGTAGTTTGTTTTTGTCAATTACCATTTTAATAATAGGGTAAAGAAAATTAAGTGGATTTTTGAAAGAAAACAATACTGTCAATATACTATTAAAACAAATTAAAATGGTAAAAGTTATTGTACTTTAAGTAAAAATAAAAGAGCCAAAATATCAATCCCAGTTTTGGATTACTTTAATTAACAAACAAAAAAATGCATATAGCAGAGGATAGTTTCAATCTGCCTACCTCTGGGTTATGGGCCCAGCATGCTTCCATTGCTGTACTCTGCTGCACATGTAAGTGCAAGAGATCCTGAAGCACTCACTCATCATGGGAAAGTACCAATGTGTTTCTTCGTTGGTTGATAGAAGAAACATCTTACAAAAACTCTCCAGATTATTGACTTTTTTAAGTTTTTCTAGGAAACGTTTTAGATGAATGCTTATTAGCATTTGTCAGTAAGTACTTTTTGCAAAGTGTCTCTGTGGCGCAATCAGTTAGTGTGTACGGCTATTAACCAAAAGGTTGGTGGTTCAATCCCACCCAGGGACGTAATTGACATTGTTATCAGATTTTGGTGATCTTTAAGTAGACAAGTCAAATTTCATACCCCCTGTTATGGTGTAGGGTACCTGGCCTTCTCTGATGTAATCAGAGTTAGATTTGATTCAGTGATTTTATAAAAACATCTAGGAAGCACAATTTAGGAGTGGGTTGCAGAGAAAAAAAATATGCTGGCAGAAAAATCCAATTGAGTGATTAAACAGCTCTTCATTTTCTGGCTTTATTTTTATGCTAACAAATTTGTTCTCTGAAAAGTGTCCACAAAGCCAAGTCTCTGATTAACACCTTTGTAAGGATGGTTTTTCACCTATTACTAAATTAAACTTGCTTCATTGGAAAGGCAGCAAGATGCATCCTCATTTCAATGTCTACTGAAATAATACAAGTTGACACCAGGAAACATTAACGCCACTGCATCCTTGCTGCTTTCTCATGTGGAAGTCTGTTTAATGTGAAAACAAGGTGATATCTAATTAGCACACAGGTAAGGAATTAAGAAAATCTTTATTTAAGGGTGAAGATGTTTCTCACAAAATCGTTGCCCCAATGCATCATTGAAATTCAAGCTGGAAAGATGATTTTAATATATCACTTGTACATTTTGTATTGCTCTTCTGGTGACAATGTAGTTTGTTTTTGTCAATTACCATTTTAATAATAGGGTAAAGAAAATGAAGTGGATTTTTGAAAGAAAACAATACTGTCAATATACTATTAAAACAAATTAAAATGGTAAAAGTTATTGTACTTAAAGTAAAAATAAAAGAGACAAAATATCAATCCCAGTTTTGGATTACTTTAATTAACAAACAAAAAAATGCATATAGCAGAGGATAGTTTCAATCTGCCTACCTCTGGGTTATGGGCCCAGCATGCTTCCATTGCAGTACTCTGCTGCACATGTAAGTGCAAGAGATCCTGAAGCACTCACTCATCATGGGAAAGTACCAATGTGTTTCTTCGTTGGTTGATGGAAGAAACATCTTACAAAAACTCTCCAGATTATTGACTTTTTAAAGTTTTTCTAGGAAACGTTTTAGATGAATGCTTATTAGCCTTTGTCAGTATGGACTTTTGCAAAGTGTTTCTGTGGCGCAATCAGTTAGTATGTATGGCTATTAACCATAAGGTTGGTGGTTCAATCCCACCGAGGGACCTAATTGACCTTGTTATCAGATTTTGGTGATCTTTAAGTAGACAAGTCAAAATTTCAAACCCCCTGTTATGGTGTAGGGTACCTGGCCTTCTCTGATGTAATCAGAGTTAGATTTGATTCAGTGATTTTATAAAAACAGCTAGGAAGCACAATTTAGCAGTGGGTTGCAGAGAAAAAAAATATGCTGGCAGAAAAATCCAATTGAGTGATTAAACAGCTCTTCATTTTCTGGCTTTATTTTTATGCTAACAAATTTGTTCTCTGAAAAGTGTCCACAAAGCCAAGTCTCTGATTAACACCTTTGTAAGGATGGTTTTTCACCTATTACTAAATTAAACTTGCTTCATTGGAAAGGCAGCAAGATGCATCCTCATTTCAATGTCTACTGAAATAATACAAGTTGACACCAGGAAACATTAACGCCACTGCATCCTTGCTGCTTTCTCATGTGGAAGTCTGTTTAATATGAAAACAAGGTGATATCTAATTAGCACACAGGTAAGGAATTAAGAAAATCTTTATTTAAGGGTGAAGATGTTTCTCACAAAATCGTTGCCCCAATGCATCATTGAAATTCAAGCTGGAAATATGATTTTAATATATCACTTGTACATTTTGTATTGCTCTTCTGGTGACAATGTAGTTTGTTTTTGTCAATTACCATTTTAATAATAGGGTAAAGAAAATGAAGTGGATTTTTGAAAGAAAACAATACTGTCAATATACTATTAAAACAAATTAAAATGGTAAAAGTTATTGTACTTTAAGTAAAAATAAAAGAGACAAAATATCAATCCCAGTTTTGGATTACTTTAATTAACAAAAAAAATGCATATAGCAGAGGATAGTTTCAATCTGCCTACCTCTGGGTTATGGGCCCAGCATGCTTCCATTGCAGTACTCTGCTGCACATGTAAGTGCAAGAGATCCTGAAGCACTCACTCATCATGGGAAAGTACCAATGTGTTTCTTCGTTGGTTGATGGAAGAAACATCTTACAAAAACTCTCCAGATTATTGACTTTTTAAAGTTTTTCTAGGAAACGTTTTAGATGAATGCTTATTAGCCTTTGTCAGTATGGAATTTTGCAAAGTGTCTCTGTGGCGCAATCAGTTAGTATGTACGGCTATTAACCATAAGGTTGGTGGTTCAATCCCATCCAGGGACCTAATTGACCTTGTTATCAGATTTTGGTGATCTTTAAGTAGACAAGTCAAAATTTCAAACCCCCTGTTATGGTGTAGGGTACCTGGCCTTCTCTGATGTAATCAGAGTTAGATTTGATTCAGTGATTTTATAAAAAACAGCTAGGAAGCACAATTTAGCAGTGGGTTGCAGAGAAAAAGAAATATGCTGGCAAAAAAATCAAATTGCGTGATTAAACAGCTCTTCATTTTCTGGCTTTATTTTTATGCTAACAAATTTGTTCTCTGAAAAGTGTCCACAAAGCCAAGTCTCTGATTAACACCTTTGTAGGGATGGTTTTTCACCTATTACTAAATTAAACTTGCTTCATTGGAAAGGCAGCAAGATGTATCCTCATTTCAATGTCTACTGAAATAATACAGGTTGACACCAGGAAACATTAACGCCACTGCATCCTTGCTGCTTTCTCATGTGGAAGTCTGTTTAATGTGAAAACAAGGTGATATCTAATTAGCACACAGGTAAGGAATTAAGAAAATCTTTATTTAAGGGTGAAGATGTTTCTCACAAAATTGTTGACCCAATGCATCATTGAAATTCAAGCTGGAAAGATGATTTTAATATATCACTTGTACATTTTGTATTGCTCTTCTGGTGACAATGTAGTTTGTTTTTGTCAATTACCATTTTAATAATAGGGTAAAGAAAATGAAGTTGATTTTTGAAAGAAAACAATACTGTCAATATACTAT
This sequence comes from Pseudophryne corroboree, assembly GCF_028390025.1. Classification (NCBI taxonomy): domain Eukaryota; kingdom Metazoa; phylum Chordata; class Amphibia; order Anura; family Myobatrachidae; genus Pseudophryne; species Pseudophryne corroboree. Next base: position 36,299 of record NW_026968379.1, read on the forward strand.
TAAAACAAATTAAAATGGTAAAAGTTATTGTACTTTAAGTAAAAATAAAAGAGACAAAATATCAATCCCAGTTTTGGATTACTTTAATTAACAAAAAAAATGCATATAGCAGAGGATAGTTTCAATCTGCCTACCTCTGGGTTATGGGCCCAGCATGCTTCCATTGCAGTACTCTGCTGCACATGTAAGTGCAAGAGATCCTGAAGCACTCACTCATCATGGGAAAGTACCAATGTGTTTCTTCGTTGGTTGATGGAAGAAACATCTTACAAAAACTCTCCAGATTATTGACTTTTTAAAGTTTTTCTAGGAAACGTTTTAGATGAATGCTTATTAGCCTTTGTCAGTATGGACTTTTGCAAAGTGTCTCTGTGGCGCAATCGGTTAGTGTGTTTGGCTATTAACCAAAATGTTGGTGGTTCAATCCCACCCAGGGACGTAATTAACCTTGTGATCAGATTTTGGTGATATTTAAGGAGACAAGTCAAAATTTCAAACCTCCTCTTATGGTGTAGGGTACATGGCCTTCTCTGATGTAATCAGAGTTAGATTTGATTCAGTGATTTTATAAAAAACAGCTAGGAAGCACAATTTAGCAGTGGGTTGCAGAGAAAAAAAATATGCTGGCAGAAAAATCCAATCGAGTGATTAAACAGCTCTTCATTTTCTGGCTTTATTTTTATGCTAACAAATTTGTTCTCTGAAAAGTGTCCACAAAGCCAAGTCTCTGATTAACACCTTTGTAAGGATGGTTTTTCACCTATTACTAAATTAAACTTGCTTCATTGGAAAGGCAGCAAGATGCATCCTCATTTCAATGTCTACTGAAATAATACAAGTTGACACCAGGAAACATTAACGCCACTGCATCCTTGCTGCTTTCTCATGTGGAAGTCTGTTTAATGTGAAAACAAGGTGATATCTAATTAGCACACAGGTAAGGAATTAAGAAAATCTTTATTTAAGGGTGAAGATGTTTCTCACAAAATTGTTGACCCAATGCAACATTGAAATTCAAGCTGGAAAGATGATTTTAATATATCACTTGTACATTTTGTATTGCTCTTCTGGTGACAATGTAGTTTGTTTTTGTCAATTACCATTTTAATAATAGGGTAAAGAAAATGAAGTGGATTTTTGAAAGAAAACAATACTGTCAATACACTATTAAAACAAATTAAAATGGTAAAAGTTATTGTACTTTAAGTAAAAATAAAAGAGACAAAATATCAATCCCAGTTTTGGATTACTTTAATTAACAAAAAAAAAAATGCATATAGCAGAGGATAGTTTCAATCTGCCTACCTCTCGGTTATGAGCCCAGCATGCTTCCATTGCAGTACTCTGCTGCACATGTAAGTTCAAGAGATCCTGAAGCACTCACTCATCATGGGAAAGTACCAATGTGTTTCTTCGTTGGTTGATGGAAGAAACATCTTACAAAAACTCTCCAGATTATTGACTTTTTAAAGTTTTTCTAGGAAACGTTTTAGATGAATGCTTATTAGCCTTTGTCAGTATGGACTTTTTGCAAAGTGTCTCTGTGGCGCAATCAGTTAGTGTGTACGGCTATTAACCAAAAGGTTGGTGGTTCAATCCCACCTAGGGACCTAATTGACCTTGTTATCAGATTTTGGTGATCTTTAAGTAGACAAGTCATAATTTCAAACCCCCTGTTATGGTGTAGGGTACCTGGCCTTCTCTGATGTAATCAGAGTTAGATTTGATTCAGTGATTTTATAAAAACAGCTAGGAAGCACAATTTAGCAGTGGGTTGCAGAGAAAAAAAATATGCTGGCAGAAAAATCCAATTGAGTGATTAAACAGCTCTTCATTTTCTGGCTTTATTTTTATGCTAACAAATTTGTTCTCTGAAAAGTGTCCACAAAGCCAAGTCTCTGATTAACACCTTTGTAAGGATGGCTTTTCACCTATTACTAAATTAAACTTGCTTCATTGGAAAGGCAGCAAGATGCATCCTCATTTCAATGTCTACTGAAATAATACAGGTTGACACCAGGAAACATTAACGCCACTGCATCCTTGCTGCTTTCTCATGTGGAAGTCTGTTTAATGTGAAAACAAGGTGATATCTAATTAGCACACAGGTAAGGAATTAAGAAAATCTTTATTTAAGGGTGAAGATGTTTCTCACAAAATCGTTGCCCCAATGCATCATTGAAATTCAAGCTGGAAAGATGATTTTAATATATCACTTGTACATTTTGTATTGCTCTTCTGGTGACAATGTAGTTTGTTTTTGTCAATTACCATTTTAATAATAGGGTAAAGAAAATTAAGTGGATTTTTGAAAGAAAACAATACTGTCAATATACTATTAAAACAAATTAAAATGGTAAAAGTTATTGTACTTTAAGTAAAAATAAAAGAGCCAAAATATCAATCCCAGTTTTGGATTACTTTAATTAACAAACAAAAAAATGCATATAGCAGAGGATAGTTTCAATCTGCCTACCTCTGGGTTATGGGCCCAGCATGCTTCCATTGCTGTACTCTGCTGCACATGTAAGTGCAAGAGATCCTGAAGCACTCACTCATCATGGGAAAGTACCAATGTGTTTCTTCGTTGGTTGATAGAAGAAACATCTTACAAAAACTCTCCAGATTATTGACTTTTTTACGTTTTTCTAGGAAACATTTTAGATGAATGCTTATTAGCATTTGTCAGTAAGTACTTTTTGCAAAGTGTCTCTGTGGCGCAATCAGTTAGTGTGTATGGCTATTAACCAAAAGGTTGGTGGTTCAATCCCACCCAGGGACGTAATTGACATTGTTATCAGATTTTGGTGATCTTTAAGTAGACAAGTCAAATTTCATACCCCCTGTTATGGTGTAGGGTACCTGGCCTTCTCTGATGTAATCAGAGTTAGATTTGATTCAGTGATTTTATAAAAACATCTAGGAAGCACAATTTAGGAGTGGGTTGCAGAGAAAAAGAAATATGCTGGCAAAAAAACCAAATTGCGTGATTAAACAGCTCTTCATTTTCTGGCTTTATTTTTATGCTAACAAATTTGTTCTCTGAAAAGTGTCCACAAAGCCAAGTCTCTGATTAACACCTTTGTAGGGATGGTTTTTCACCTATTACTAAATTAAACTTGCTTCATTGGAAAGGCAGCAAGATGTATCCTCATTTCAATGTCTACTGAAATAATACAGGTTGACACCAGGAAACATTAACGCCACTGCATCCTTGCTGCTTTCTCATGTGGAAGTCTGTTTAATGTGAAAACAAGGTGATATCTAATTAGCACACAGGTAAGGAATTAAGAAAATCTTTATTTAAGGGTGAAGATGTTTCTCACAAAATCGTTGCCCCAATGCATCATTGAAATTCAAGCTGGAAAGATGATTTTAATATATCACTTGTACATTTTGTATTGCTCTTCTGGTGACAATGTAGTTTGTTTTTGTCAATTACCATTTTAATAATAGGGTAAAGAAAATGAAGTGGATTTTTGAAAGAAAACAATACTGTCAATATACTATTAAAACAAATTAAAATGGTAAAAGTTATTGTACTTAAAGTAAAAATAAAAGAGACAAAATATCAATCCCAGTTTTGGATTACTTTAATTAACAAACAAAAAAATGCATATAGCAGAGGATAGTTTCAATCTGCCTACCTCTGGGTTATGGGCCCAGCATGCTTCCATTGCAGTACTCTGCTGCACATGTAAGTGCAAGAGATCCTGAAGCACTCACTCATCATGGGAAAGTACCAATGTGTTTCTTCGTTGGTTGATGGAAGAAACATCTTACAAAAACTCTCCAGATTATTGACTTTTTAAAGTTTTTCTAGGAAACGTTTTAGATGAATGCTTATTAGCCTTTGTCAGTATGGACTTTTGCAAAGTGTTTCTGTGGCGCAATCAGTTAGTATGTATGGCTATTAACCATAAGGTTGGTGGTTCAATCCCACCGAGGGACCTAATTGACCTTGTTATCAGATTTTGGTGATCTTTAAGTAGACAAGTCAAAATTTCAAACCCCCTGTTATGGTGTAGGGTACCTGGCCTTCTCTGATGTAATCAGAGTTAGATTTGATTCAGTGATTTTATAAAAACAGCTAGGAAGCACAATTTAGCAGTGGGTTGCAGAGAAAAAAAATATGCTGGCAGAAAAATCCAATTGAGTGATTAAACAGCTCTTCATTTTCTGGCTTTATTTTTATGCTAACAAATTTGTTCTCTGAAAAGTGTCCACAAAGCCAAGTCTCTGATTAACACCTTTGTAAGGATGGTTTTTCACCTATTACTAAATTAAACTTGCTTCATTGGAAAGGCAGCAAGATGCATCCTCATTTCAATGTCTACTGAAATAATACAAGTTGACACCAGGAAACATTAACGCCACTGCATCCTTGCTGCTTTCTCATGTGGAAGTCTGTTTAATATGAAAACAAGGTGATATCTAATTAGCACACAGGTAAGGAATTAAGAAAATCTTTATTTAAGGGTGAAGATGTTTCTCACAAAATCGTTGCCCCAATGCATCATTGAAATTCAAGCTGGAAATATGATTTTAATATATCACTTGTACATTTTGTATTGCTCTTCTGGTGACAATGTAGTTTGTTTTTGTCAATTACCATTTTAATAATAGGGTAAAGAAAATGAAGTGGATTTTTGAAAGAAAACAATACTGTCAATATACTATTAAAACAAATTAAAATGGTAAAAGTTATTGTACTTTAAGTAAAAATAAAAGAGACAAAATATCAATCCCAGTTTTGGATTACTTTAATTAACAAAAAAAATGCATATAGCAGAGGATAGTTTCAATCTGCCTACCTCTGGGTTATGGGCCCAGCATGCTTCCATTGCAGTACTCTGCTGCACATGTAAGTGCAAGAGATCCTGAAGCACTCACTCATCATGGGAAAGTACCAATGTGTTTCTTCGTTGGTTGATGGAAGAAACATCTTACAAAAACTCTCCAGATTATTGACTTTTTAAAGTTTTTCTAGGAAACGTTTTAGATGAATGCTTATTAGCCTTTGTCAGTATGGAATTTTGCAAAGTGTCTCTGTGGCGCAATCAGTTAGTATGTACGGCTATTAACCATAAGGTTGGTGGTTCAATCCCATCCAGGGACCTAATTGACCTTGTTATCAGATTTTGGTGATCTTTAAGTAGACCAGTCAAATTTTCAAACCCCCTGTTATGGTGTAGGGTACCTGGCCTTCTCTGATGTAATCAGAGTTAGATTTGATTCAGTGATTTTATAAAAAACATCTAGGAAGCACAATTTAGCAGTGGGTTGCAGAGAAAAAGAAATATGCTGGCAAAAAAATCAAATTGCGTGATTAAACAGCTCTTCATTTTCTGGCTTTATTTTTATGCTAACAAATTTGTTCTCTGAAAAGTGTCCACAAAGCCAAGTCTCTGATTAACACCTTTGTAGGGATGGTTTTTCACCTATTACTAAATTAAACTTGCTTCATTGGAAAGGCAGCAAGATGTATCCTCATTTCAATGTCTACTGAAATAATACAGGTTGACACCAGGAAACATTAACGCCACTGCATCCTTGCTGCTTTCTCATGTGGAAGTCTGTTTAATGTGAAAACAAGGTGATATCTAATTAGCACACAGGTAAGGAATTAAGAAAATCTTTATTTAAGGGTGAAGATGTTTCTCACAAAATTGTTGACCCAATGCATCATTGAAATTCAAGCTGGAAAGATGATTTTAATATATCACTTGTACATTTTGTATTGCTCTTCTGGTGACAATGTAGTTTGTTTTTGTCAATTACCATTTTAATAATAGGGTAAAGAAAATGAAGTTGATTTTTGAAAGAAAACAATACTGTCAATATACTATTAAAACAAATTAAAATGGTAAAAGTTATTGTACTTTAAGTAAAAATAAAAGAGACAAAATATCAATCCCAGTTTTGGATTACTTTAACAAAAAAAATGCATATAGCAGAGGATAGTTTCAATCTGCCTACCTCTGGGTTATGGGCCCAGCATGCTTCCATTGCAGTACTCTGCTGCACATGTAAGTGCAAGAGATCCTGAAGCACTCACTCATCATGGGAAAGTACCAATGTGTTTCTTCGTTGGTTGATGGAAGAAACATCTTACAAAAACTCTCCAGATTATTGACTTTTTAAAGTTTTTCTAGGAAACGTTTTAGATGAATGCTTATTAGCCTTTGTCAGTATGGACTTTTGCAAAGTGTCTCTGTGGCGCAATCGGTTAGTGTGTTTGGCTATTAACCAAAATGTTGGTGGTTCAATCCCACCCAGGGACGTAATTAACCTTGTGATCAGATTTTGGTGATATTTAAGGAGACAAGTCAAAATTTCAAACCTCCTCTTATGGTGTAGGGTACATGGCCTTCTCTGATGTAATCAGAGTTAGATTTGATTCAGTGATTTTATAAAAAACAGCTAGGAAGCACAATTTAGCAGTGGGTTGCAGAGAAAAAAAATATGCTGGCAGAAAAATCCAATCGAGTGATTAAACAGCTCTTCATTTTCTGGCTTTATTTTTATGCTAACAAATTTGTTCTCTGAAAAGTGTCCACAAAGCCAAGTCTCTGATTAACACCTTTGTAAGGATGGTTTTTCACCTATTACTAAATTAAACTTGCTTCATTGGAAAGGCAGCAAGATGCATCCTCATTTCAATGTCTACTGAAATAATACAAGTTGACACCAGGAAACATTAACGCCACTGCATCCTTGCTGCTTTCTCATGTGGAAGTCTGTTTAATGTGAAAACAAGGTGATATCTAATTAGCACACAGGTAAGGAATTAAGAAAATCTTTATTTAAGGGTGAAGATGTTTCTCACAAAAATGTTGACCCAATGCAACATTGAAATTCAAGCTGGAAAGATGATTTTAATATATCACTTGTACATTTTGTATTGCTCTTCTGGTGACAATGTAGTTTGTTTTTGTCAATTACCATTTTAATAATAGGGTAAAGAAAATGAAGTGGATTTTTGAAAGAAAACAATACTGTCAATATACTATTAAAACAAATTAAAATGGTAAAAGTTATTGTACTTTAAGTAAAAATAAAAGAGACAAAATATCAATCCCAGTTTTGGATTACTTTAATTAACAAAAAAAATGCATATAGCAGAGGATAGTTTCAATCTGCCTACCTCTGGGTTATGGGCCCAGCATGCTTCCATTGCAGTACTCTGCTGCACATGTAAGTGCAAGAGATCCTGAAGCACTCACTCATCATGGGAAAGTACCAATGTGTTTCTTCGTTGGTTGATGGAAGAAACATCTTACAAAAACTCTCCAGATTATTGACTTTTTAAAGTTTTTCTAGGAAACGTTTTAGATGAATGCTTATTAGCCTTTGTCAGTATGGACTTTTGCAAAGTGTCTCTGTGGCGCAATCGGTTAGTGTGTTTGGCTATTAACCAAAATGTTGGTGGTTCAATCCCACCCAGGGACGTAATTAACCTTGTGATCAGATTTTGGTGATATTTAAGGAGACAAGTCAAAATTTCAAACCTCCTCTTATGGTGTAGGGTACATGGCCTTCTCTGATGTAATCAGAGTTAGATTTGATTCAGTGATTTTATAAAAAACAGCTAGGAAGCACAATTTAGCAGTGGGTTGCAGAGAAAAAAAATATGCTGGCAGAAAAATCCAATCGAGTGATTAAACAGCTCTTCATTTTCTGGCTTTATTTTTATGCTAACAAATTTGTTCTCTGAAAAGTGTCCACAAAGCCAAGTCTCTGATTAACACCTTTGTAAGGATGGTTTTTCACCTATTACTAAATTAAACTTGCTTCATTGGAAAGGCAGCAAGATGCATCCTCATTTCAATGTCTACTGAAATAATACAAGTTGACACCAGGAAACATTAACGCCACTGCATCCTTGCTGCTTTCTCATGTGGAAGTCTGTTTAATGTGAAAACAAGGTGATATCTAATTAGCACACAGGTAAGGAATTAAGAAAATCTTTATTTAAGGGTGAAGATGTTTCTCACAAAAATGTTGACCCAATGCAACATTGAAATTCAAGCTGGAAAGATGATTTTAATATATCACTTGTACATTTTGTATTGCTCTTCTGGTGACAATGTAGTTTGTTTTTGTCAATTACCATTTTAATAATAGGGTAAAGAAAATGAAGTGGATTTTTGAAAGAAAACAATACTGTCAATATACTATTAAAACAAATTAAAATGGTAAAAGTTATTGTACTTTAAGTAAAAATAAAAGAGACAAAATATCAATCCCAGTTTTGGATTACTTTAATTAACAAAAAAAAAATGCATATAGCAGAGGATAGTTTCAATCTGCCTACCTCTCGGTTATGAGCCCAGCATGCTTCCATTGCAGTACTCTGCTGCACATGTAAGTTCAAGAGATCCTGAAGCACTCACTCATCATGGGAAAGTACCAATGTGTTTCTTCGTTGGTTGATGGAAGAAACATCTTACAAAAACTCTCCAGATTATTGACTTTTTAAAGTTTTTCTAGGAAACGTTTTAGATGAATGCTTATTAGCCTTTGTCAGTATGGACTTTTTGCAAAGTGTCTCTGTGGCGCAATCAGTTAGTGTGTACGGCTATTAACCAAAAGGTTGGTGGTTCAATCCCACCCAGGGACCTAATTGACCTTGTTATCAGATTTTGGTGATCTTTAAGTAGACAAGTCAAAATTTCAAACCCCCTGTTATGGTGTAGGGTACCTGGCCTTCTCTGATGTAATCAGAGTTAGATTTGATTCAGTGATTTTATAAAAACAGCTAGGAAGCACAATTTAGCAGTGGGTTGCAGAGAAAAAAAATATGCTGGCAGAAAAATCCAATTGAGTGATTAAACAGCTCTTTATTTTCTGGCTTTATTTTTATGCTAACAAATTTGTTCTCTGAAAAGTGTCCACAAAGCCAAGTCTCTGATTAACACCTTTGTAAGGATGGTTTTTCACCTATTACTAAATTAAACTTGCTTCATTGGAAAGGCAGCAAGATGCATCCTCATTTCAATGTCTACTGAAATAATACAGGTTGACACCAGGAAACATTAACGCCACTGCATCCTTGCTGCTTTCTCATGTGGAAGTCTGTTTAATGTGAAAACAAGGTGATATCTAATTAGCACACAGGTAAGGAATTAAGAAAATCTTTATTTAAGGGTGAAGATGTTTCTCACAAAATCGTTGCCCCAATGCATCATTGAAATTCAAGCTGGAAAGATGATTTTAATATATCACTTGTACATTTTGTATTGCTCTTCTGGTGACAATGTAGTTTGTTTTTGTCAATTACCATTTTAATAATAGGGTAAAGAAAATTAAGTGGATTTTTGAAAGAAAACAATACTGTCAATATACTATTAAAACAAATTAAAATGGTAAAAGTTATTGTACTTTAAGTAAAAATAAAAGAGCCAAAATATCAATCCCAGTTTTGGATTACTTTAATTAACAAACAAAAAAATGCATATAGCAGAGGATAGTTTCAATCTGCCTACCTCTGGGTAATGGGCCCAGCATGCTTCCATTGCTGTACTCTGCTGCACATGTAAGTGCAAGAGATCCTGAAGCACTCACTCATCATGGGAAAGTACCAATGTGTTTCTTCGTTGGTTGATAGAAGAAACATCTTACAAAAACTCTCCAGATTATTGACTTTTTAAAGTTTTTCTAGGAAACGTTTTAGATGAATGCTTATTAGCATTTGTCAGTATGTAGTTTTGCAAAGTGTCTCTGTGGCGCAATCAGTTAGTGTGTACGGCTATTAACCAAAAGGTTGGTGGTTCAATCCCACCCAGGGACGTAATTGACCTTGTTATCAGATTTTGGTGATCTTTAAGTAGACAAGTCAAATTTCATACCCCCTGTTATGGTGTAGGGTACCTGGCCTTCTCTGATGTAATCAGAGTTAGATTTGATTCAGTGATTTTATAAAAACATCTAGGAAGCACAATTTAGCAGTGGGTTGCAGAGAAAAAGAAATATGCTGGCAAAAAAATCAAATTGCGTGATTAAACAGCTCTTCATTTTCTGGCTTTATTTTTATGCTAACAAATTTGTTCTCTGAAAAGTGTCCACAAAGCCAAGTCTCTGATTAACACCTTTGTAGGGATGGTTTTTCACCTATTACTAAATTAAACTTGCTTCATTGGAAAGGCAGCAAGATGTATCCTCATTTCAATGTCTACTGAAATAATACAGGTTGACACCAGGAAACATTAACGCCACTGCATCCTTGCTGCTTTCTCATGTGGAAGTCTGTTTAATGTGAAAACAAGGTGATATCTAATTAGCACACAGGTAAGGAATTAAGAAAATCTTTATTTAAGGGTGAAGATGTTTCTCACAAAATTGTTGACCCAATGCATCGTTGAAATTCAAGCTGGAAAGATGATTTTAATATATCACTTGTACATTTTGTATTGCTCTTCTGGTGACAATGTAGTTTGTTTTTGTCAATTACCATTTTAATAATAGGGTAAAGAAAATGAAGTGGATTTTTGAAAGAAAACAATACTGTCAATATACTATTAAAACAAATTAAAATGGTAAAAGTTATTGTACTTTAAGTAAAAATAAAAGAGACAAAATATCAATCCCAGTTTTGGATTACTTTAATTAACAAAAAAAAAATGCATATAGCAGAGGATAGTTTCAATCTGCCTACCTCTGGGTTATGGGCCCAGCATGCTTCCATTGCAGTACTCTGCTGCACATGTAAGTTCAAGAGATCCTGAAGCACTCACTCATCATGGGAAAGTACCAATGTGTTTCTTCGTTGGTTGATGGAAGAAACATCTTACAAAAACTCTCCAGATTATTGACTTTTTAAAGTTTTTCTAGGAAACGTTTTAGATGAATGCTTATTAGCCTTTGTCAGTATGGACTTTCGCAAAGTGTCTCTGTGGCGCAATCAGTTAGTATGTACGGCTATTAACCATAAGGTTGGTGGTTCAATCCCATCCAGGGACCTAATTGACCTTGTTATCAGATTTTGGTGATCTTTAAGTAGACAAGTCAAAATTTCAAACCCCCTGTTATGGTGTAGGGTACCTGGCCTTCTCTGATGTAATCAGAGTTAGATTTGATTCAGTGATTTTATAAAAACAGCTAGGAAGCACAATTTAGCAGTGGGTTGCAGAGAAAAAAAATATGCTGGCAGAAAAATCCAATTGAGTGATTAAACAGCTCTTCATTTTCTGGCTTTATTTTTATGCTAACAAATTTGTTCTCTGAAAAGTGTCCACAAAGCCAAGTCTCTGATTAACACCTTTGTAAGGATGGTTTTTCACCTATTACTAAATTAAACTTGCTTCATTGGAAAGGCAGCAAGATGCATCCTCATTTCAATGTCTACTAAAATAATACAAGTTGACACCAGGAAACATTAACGAAACTGCATCCTTGCTGCTTTCTCATGTGGAAGTCTGTTTTATATGAAAACAAGGTGATATCTAATTAGCACACAGGTAAGGAATTAAGAAAATCTTTATTTAAGGGTGAAGATGTTTCTCACAAAATCGTTGCCACAATGCATCATTGAAATTCAAGCTGGAAATATGATTTTAATATATCACTTGTACATTTTGTATTGCTCTTCTGGTGACAATGTAGTTTGTTTTTGTCAATTACCATTTTAATAATAGGGTAAAGAAAATTAAGTGGATTTTTGAAAGAAAACAATACTGTCAATATACTATTAAAACAAATTAAAATGGTAAAAGTTATTGTACTTTAAGTAAAAATAAAAGAGCCAAAATATCAATCCCAGTTTTGGATTACTTTAATTAACAAACAAAAAAATGCATATAGCAGAGGATAGTTTCAACCTGCCTACCTCTGGGTTATGGGCCCAGCATGCTTCCATTGCTGTACTCTGCTGCACATGTAAGTGCAAGAGATCCTGAAGCACTCACTCATCATGGGAAAGTACCAATGTGTTTCTTCGTTGGTTGATAGAAGAAACATCTTACAAAAACTCTCCAGATTATTGACTTTTTTAAGTTTTTCTAGGAAACGTTTTAGATGAATGCTTATTAGCATTTGTCAGTATGTACTTTTGCAAAGTGTCTCTGTGGCGCAATCAGTTAGTATGTACGGCTATTAACCAAAAGGTTGGTGGTTCAATCCCACCCAGGGACGTAATTGACCTTGTTATCAGATTTTGGTGATCTTTAAGTAGACAAGTCAAATTTCATACCCCCTGTTATGGTGTAGGGTACCTGGCCTTCTCTGATGTAATCAGAGTTAGATTTGATTCAGTGATTTTATAAAAACATCTAGGAAGCACAATTTAGCAGTGGGTTGCAGAGAAAAAGAAATATGCTGGCAAAAAAATCAAATTGCGTGATTAAACAGCTCTTCATTTTCTGGCTTTATTTTTATGCTAACAAATTTGTTCTCTGAAAAGTGTCCACAAAGCCAAGTCTCTGATTAACACCTTTGTAGGGATGGTTTTTCACCTATTACTAAATTAAACTTGCTTCATTGGAAAGGCAGCAAGATGTATCCTCATTTCAATGTCTACTGAAATAATACAGGTTGACACCAGGAAACATTAACGCCACTGCATCCTTGCTGCTTTCTCATGTGGAAGTCTGTTTAATGTGAAAACAAGGTGATATCTAATTAGCACACAGGTAAGGAATTAAGAAAATCTTTATTTAAGGGTGAAGATGTTTCTCACAAAATTGTTGACCCAATGCAACATTGAAATTCAAGCTGGAAAGATGATTTTAATATATCACTTGTACATTTTGTATTGCTCTTCTGGTGACAATGTAGTTTGTTTTTGTCAATTACCATTTTAATAATAGGGTAAAGAAAATGAAGTGGATTTTTGAAAGAAAACAATACTGTCAATATACTATTAAAACAAATTAAAATGGTAAAAGTTATTGTACTTTAAGTAAAAATAAAAGAGACAAAATATCAATCCCAGTTTTGGATTACTTTAATTAACAAAAAAAAAATGCATATAGCAGAGGATAGTTTCAATCTGCCTACCTCTCGGTTATGAGCCCAGCATGCTTCCATTGCAGTACTCTGCTGCACATGTAAGTTCAAGAGATCCTGAAGCACTCACTCATCATGGGAAAGTACCAATGTGTTTCTTCGTTGGTTGATGGAAGAAACATCTTACAAAAACTCTCCAGATTATTGACTTTTTAAAGTTTTTCTAGGAAACGTTTTAGATGAATGCTTATTAGCCTTTGTCAGTATGGACTTTTTGCAAAGTGTCTCTGTGGCGCAATCAGTTAGTGTGTACGGCTATTAACCAAAAGGTTGGTGGTTCAATCCCACCCAGGGACCTAATTGACCTTGTTATCAGATTTTGGTGATCTTTAAGTAGACAAGTCAAAATTTCAAACCCCCTGTTATGGTGTAGGGTACCTGGCCTTCTCTGATGTAATCAGAGTTAGATTTGATTCAGTGATTTTATAAAAACAGCTAGGAAGCACAATTTAGCAGTGGGTTGCAGAGAAAAAAAATATGCTGGCAGAAAAATCCAATTGAGTGATTAAACAGCTCTTTATTTTCTGGCTTTATCTTTATGCTAACAAATTTGTTCTCTGAAAAGTGTCCACAAAGCCAAGTCTCTGATTAACACCTTTGTAAGGATGGTTTTTCACCTATTACTAAATTAAACTTGCTTCATTGGAAAGGCAGCAAGATGCATCCTCATTTCAATGTCTACTGAAATAATACAGGTTGACACCAGGTAACATTAGCGCCACTGCATCCTTGCTGCTTTCTCATGTGGAAGTCTGTTTAATGTGAAAACAAGGTGATATCTAATTAGCACACAGGTAAGGAATTAAGAAAATCTTTATTTAAGGGTGAAGATGTTTCTCACAAAATCGTTGCCCCAATGCATCATTGAAATTCAAGCTGGAAAGATGATTTTAATATATCACTTGTACATTTTGTATTGCTCTTCTGGTGACAATGTAGTTTGTTTTTGTCAATTACCATTTTAATAATAGGGTAAAGAAAATTAAGTGGATTTTTGAAAGAAAACAATACTGTCAATATACTATTAAAACAAATTAAAATGGTAAAAGTTATTGTACTTTAAGTAAAAATAAAAGAGCCAAAATATCAATCCCAGTTTTGGATTACTTTAATTAACAAACAAAAAAATGCATATAGCAGAGGATAGTTTCAATCTGCCTACCTCTGGGTTATGGGCCCAGCATGCTTCCATTGCTGTACTCTGCTGCACATGTAAGTGCAAGAGATCCTGAAGCACTCACTCATCATGGGAAAGTACCAATGTGTTTCTTCGTTGGTTGATAGAAGAAACATCTTACAAAAACTCTCCAGATTATTGACTTTTTAAAGTTTTTCTAGGAAACGTTTTAGATGAATGCTTATTAGCATTTGTCAGTATGTAGTTTTGCAAAGTGTCTCTGTGGCGCAATCAGTTAGTGTGTACGGCTATTAACCAAAAGGTTGGTGGTTCAATCCCACCCAGGGACGTAATTGACCTTGTTATCAGATTTTGGTGATCTTTAAGTAGACAAGTCAAATTTCATACCCCCTGTTATGGTGTAGGGTACCTGGCCTTCTCTGATGTAATCAGAGTTAGATTTGATTCAGTGATTTTATAAAAACATCTAGGAAGCACAATTTAGCAGTGGGTTGCAGAGAAAAAGAAATATGCTGGCAAAAAAATCAAATTGCGTGATTAAACAGCTCTTCATTTTCTGGCTTTATTTTTATGCTAACAAATTTGTTCTCTGAAAAGTGTCCACAAAGCCAAGTCTCTGATTAACACCTTTGTAGGGATGGTTTTTCACCTATTACTAAATTAAACTTGCTTCATTGGAAAGGCAGCAAGATGTATCCTCATTTCAATGTCTACTGAAATAATACAGGTTGACACCAGGAAACATTAACGCCACTGCATCCTTGCTGCTTTCTCATGTGGAAGTCTGTTTAATGTGAAAACAAGGTGATATCTAATTAGCACACAGGTAAGGAATTAAGAAAATCTTTATTTAAGGGTGAAGATGTTTCTCACAAAATTGTTGACCCAATGCATCATTGAAATTCAAGCTGGAAAGATGATTTTAATATATCACTTGTACATTTTGTATTGCTCTTCTGGTGACAATGTAGTTTGTTTTTGTCAATTACCATTTTAATAATAGGGTAAAGAAAATGAAGTGGATTTTTGAAAGAAAACAATACTGTCAATATACTATTAAAACAAATTAAAATGGTAAAAGTTATTGTACTTTAAGTAAAAATAAAAGAGCCAAAATATCAATCCCAGTTTTGGATTACTTTAATTAACAAAAAAAAATGCATATAGCAGAGGATAGTTTCAATCTGCCTACCTCTGGGTTATGGGCCCAGCATGCTTCCATTGCAGTACTCTGCTGCACATGTAAGTTCAAGAGATCCTGAAGCACTCACTCATCATGGGAAAGTACCAATGTGTTTCTTCGTTGGTTGATGGAAGAAACATCTTACAAAAACTCTCCAGATTATTGACTTTTTAAAGTTTTTCTAGGAAACGTTTTAGATGAATGCTTATTAGCCTTTGTCAGTATGGACTTTTGCAAAGTGTCTCTGTGGCGCAATCAGTTAGTATGTGCGGCTATTAACCAAAAGGTTGGTGGTTCAATCCCACCCAGGGACCTAATTGACCTTGTTATCAGATTTTGGTGATCTTTAAGTAGACAAGTCAAAATTTCAAACCCCCTGTTATGGTGTAGGGTACCTGGCCTTCTCTGATGTAATCAGAGTTAGATTTGATTCAGTGATTTTATAAAAACAGCTAGCTGAATTTTCCAATGCGTAGCTCTTTGCAAAAGAGAGATATTGGCAAGGAAAAGCTGTCTTGTACCTTTGCATTTTTCTCCCAAACGAAGGACACTAGAAAGAAAATTTTAGAGCCTCCTGTTAGGCCATCATCTACACGACATAGTCCTGAATTTTCCAATGCGCAGCTCTTTGCAAAAGAGAGATATTGGCAAGGAAAAGCTGTCTTGTACCTTTGCATTTTTCTCCCAAACGAAGGACACTAGAAAGAAAATTTTAAAGCCTCCTGTTAGGCCATCATCTACACGACATAGTCCTGAATTTTCCAATGCGCAGCTCTTTGCAAAAAAGAGAGATATTGGCAAGGAAAAGCTGTATTGTACCTTTGCATTTTTCTCCCAAACGAAGGTCACTAGAAAGAAAATTTTAAAGCCTCCTGTTAGGCCATCATCTACACGACATAGCCCTGAATTTTCCAATGCGCAGCTCTTTGCAAAAGAGAGATATTGGCAAGGAAAAGCTGTCTTGTACCCTTGCATTTTTCTCCCAAACGAAGGACACTAGAAAGAAAATTTTAAAGCCTCCTGTTAGGCCATCATCTACACGACATAGCCCTGAATTTTCCAATGCGTAGCTCTTTGCAAAAGAGAGATATTGGCAAGGAAAAGCTGTCTTGTACCTTTGCATTTTTCTCCCAAACGAAGGACACTAGAAAGATAATTTTAAAGCCTCCTGTTAGGCCATCATCTACACGACATAGCCCTGAATTTTCCAATGCGCAGCTCTTTGCAAAAGAGAGATACTGGCAAGGAAAAGCTGTCTTGTACCTTTGCATTTTTCTCCCAAACTAAGGACACTAGAAAGAAAATTTTAAAGCCTCCTGTTAGGCCATCATCTACACGACATAGCCCTGAATTTTCCAATGCGCAGCTCTTTGCAAAAGAGAGATATTGGCAAGGAAAAGCTGTCTTGTACCTTTGCATGTTTCTCCCAAACGAAGGTCACTAAAAAGAAAATTTTAAAGCCTCCTGTTAGGCCATCATCTACACGACATAGCCCTGAATTTTCCAAAGCGTAGCTCTTTGCAAAAGAGAGATATTGGCAAGGAAAAGCTGTCTTGTACCTTTGCATTTTTCTTCCAAACGAAGGACACTAGAAAGATAATTTTAAAGCCTCCTGTTAGGCCATCATCTACACGACATAGCCCTGAATTTTCCAATGCGTAGCTCTTTGCAAAAGAGAGATATTGGCAAGGAAAAGCTGTCTTGTACCTTTGCATTTTTCTTCCAAACGAAGGACACTAGAAAGATAATTTTAAAGCCTCCTGTTAGGCCATCATCTACACGACATAGCCCTTAATTTTCCAATGTGTAGCTCTTTGCAAAAGAGAGATATTGGCAAGGAAAAACTGTCTTGTACCTTTGCATTTTTCTCCCAAACGAAAGACACTAGAAAGAAAATTGTAAAGCCTCCTGTTAGGCCATCATCTACACGACATAGCCCTGAATTTTCCAATGCGCAGCTCTTTGCAAAAGAGAGATATTGGCAAGGAAAAGCTGTCTTGTACCTTTGCATTTTTCTCCCAAACGAAGGACACTAGAAAGAAAATTTTAAAGCATCCTGTTAGGTCATCATCTACACGACATAGTCCTGAATTTTCCAATGCGCAGCTCTTTGCAAAAGAGAGATATTGGCAAGGAAAAGCTGTCTTGTACCTTTGCATTTTTCTCCCAAACGAAGGTCACTAGAAAGAAAATTTTAAAGCCTCCTGTTAGGCCATCATCTACACGACATAGCCCTGAATGTTCCAATGCGTAGCTCTTTGCAAAAGAGAGATATTGGCAAGGAAAAGCTGTCTTGTACCTTTGCATTTTTCTCCCAAACGAAGGACACTAGAAAGAAAATTTTAAAGCCACCTGTTAGGCCATCATCTACACGACATAGACCTGAATTTTCCAATGCGTAGCTCTTTGCAAAAGAGAGATATTGGCAAGGAAAAGCTGTCTTGTACCTTTGCATTTTTCTCCCAAACGAAGGACACTAGAATGAAAATTTTAAAGCCTCCTGTTAGTTCTTCATCTACACGGTATAGCCCTGAATTTTCCAATGCGTAGCTCTTTGCAAAAGAGAGATATTGGCAAGGAAAAGCTGTCTTGTACCTTTGCATTTTTCTCCCAAACGAAGGACACTAGAATGAAAATTTTAAAACCTCCTGTTAGTGCTTCATCTACACGGTATAGCCCTGAATTTTCCAATGCGTAGCTCTAAAAATCCAATTGAGTGATTAAACAGCTCTTCATTTCTGGCTTTATTTTTATGCTAACAAATTTGTTCTCTGAAAAGTGTCCACAAAGCCAAGTCTCTGATTAACACCTTTGTAGGGATGGTTTTTCACCTATTACTAAATTAAACTTGCTTCATTGGAAAGGCAGCAAGATGCATCCTCATTTCAATGTCTACTGAAATAATGCAAGTTGACACCAGGAAACATTAATGCCACTGCATCCTTGCTGCTTTCTCATGTGGAAGTCTGTTTAATGTGAAAACAAGGTGATATCTAATTAGCACACAGGTAAGGAATTAAGAAAATCTTTATTTAAGGGTGAAGATGTTTCTCACAAAATCGTTGCCCCAATGCATCATTGAAATTCAAGCTGGAAATATGATTTTAATATATCACTTGTACATTTTGTATTGCTCTTCTGGTGACAATGTAGTTTGTTTTTGTCAATTACCATTTTAATAATAGGGTAAAGAAAATAATTGAGGTGCAATTTAGTAATAGGTGAAAAACCATCCTTAAAAAGGTGTTAATCAGAGACTTGGCTTTGTGGACACTTTTCAGAGAACAAATTTGTTAGCATAAAAATAAAGCCAGAAAATGAAGAGCTGTTTAATCACTCAATTGGATTTTTCTGCCAGCATATTTTTTTTCTCTGCAACCCACTGCTAAATTGTGCTTCCTAGCTGTTTTTATAAAATCACTGAATCAAATCTAACTCTGATTACATCAGAGAAGGCCAGGTACCCTACACCATAACAGGGGGTTTGAAATTTTGACTTGTCTACTTAAAGATCACCAAAATCTGATAACAAGGTCAATTACGTCCCTGGGTGGGATTAAACCACCAACCTTTTGGTTAATAGCCGTACATACTAACTGATTGCGCCACAGAGACACTTTGCAAAAGTACATACTGACAAATGCTAATAAGCATTCATCTAAAACGTTTCCTAGAAAAACTTAAAAAAGTCAATAATCTGGAGAGTTTTTGTAAGATGTTTCTTCCATCAACCAACGAAGAAACACATTGGTACATTCCCATGATGAGTGAGTGCTTCAGGATCTCTTGCACTTACATGTGCAGCAGAGCACTGCAATGGAAGCATGCTGGGCCCATAACCCAGAGGTAGGCAGATTGAAACTATCCTCTGCTATATGCATTTTTTTTTGTTAATTAAAGTAATCCAAAACTGGGATTGATATTTTGTCTCTTTTATTTTTACTTAAAGTACAATAACTTTTACCATTTTAATTTGTTTGAATAGTATATTGACAGTATTGTTTTCTTTCAAAAATCCACTTCATTTTCTTTACCCTATTATTAAAATGGTAATTGACAAAAACAAACTACATTGTCACCAGAAGAGCAATACAAAATGTACAAGTGATATATTAAAATCATCTTTCCAGCTTGAATTTCAATGATGCATTGGGGCAACAATTTTGTGAGAAACATCTTCACCCTTAAATAAAGATTTTCGTAATTCCTTACCTGTGTGCTAATTAGATATCACCTTGTTTTCACATTAAACAGACTTCCACATGAGAAAGCAGCAAGGATGCAGTGGCGTTAATGTTTCCTGGTGTCAACCTGTATTATTTCAGTAGACATTGAAATGAGGATGCATCTTGCTGCCTTTCCAATGAAGCAAGTTTACTTTAGTAATAGGTGAAAAACCATCCCTACAAAGGTGTTAATCAGAGACTTGGCTTTGTGGACACTTTTCAGAGAACAAATTTGTTAGCATAAAAATAAAGCCAGAAAATGAAGAGCTGTTTAATCACGCAATTTGATTTTTTTGCCAGCATATTTCTTTTTCTCTGCAACCCACTGCTAAATTGTGCTTCCTAGCTGTTTTTATAAAATCACTGAATCAAATCTAACTCTGATTACATCAGAGAAGGCCAGGTACCCTACACCATAACAGGGGGTATGAAATTTGACTTGTCTACTTAAAGATCACCAAAATCTGAATACAAGGTCAATTACGTCCCTGGGTGGGATTGAACCACCAACCTTTTGGTTAATAGCCGTACACACTAACTGATTGCGCCACAGAGACACTTTCCAAAAGCACATACTGACAAATGCTAATAAGCATTCATCTAAAACGTTTCCTAGAAAAACTTAAAAAAGTCAATAATCTGGAGAGTTTTTGTAAGATGTTTCTTCTATCAACCAACGAAGAAACACATTGGTACTTTCCCATGATGAGTGAGTGCTTCAGGATCTCTTGCACTTATATGTGCAGCAGAGTACAGCAATGGAAGCATGCTGGGCCCATAACCCAGAGGTAGGCAGATTGAAACTATCCTCTGCTATATGCATTTTTTTGTTTGTTAATTAAAGTAATCCAAAACTGGGATTGATATTTTGGCTCTTTTATTTTTACTTAAAGTACAATAACTTTTACCATTTTAATTTGTTTTAATAGTATATTGACAGTATTGTTTTCTTTCAAAAATCCACTTAATTTTCTTTACCCTATTATTAAAATGGTAATTGACAAAAACAAACTACATTGTCACCAGAAGAGCAATACAAAATGTACAAGTGATATATTAAAATCATATTTCCAGCTTGAATTTCAATGATGCATTGGGGCAACGATTTTGTGAGAAACATCTTCACCCTTAAATAAAGATTTTCTTAATTCCTTACCTGTGTGCTAATTAGATATCACCTTGTTTTCACATTAAACAGACTTCCACATGAGAAAGCAGCAAGGATGCAGTGGCGTTAATGTTTCCTGGTGTCAACCTGTATTATTTCAGTAGACATTGAAATGAGGATGCATCTTGCTGCCTTTCCAATGAAGCAAGTTTAATTTAGTAATAGGTGAAAAACCATCCCTACAAAGGTGTTAATCAGAGACTTGGCTTTGTGGACACTTTTCAGAGAACAAATTTGTTAGCATAAAAATAAAGCCAGAAAATGAAGAGCTGTTTAATCACGCAATTTGATTTTTTTGCCAGCATATTTCTTTTTCTCTGCAACCCACTGCTAAATTGTGCTTCCTAGCTGTTTTTATAAAATCACTGAATCAAATCTAACTCTGATTACATCAGAGAAGGCCAGGTACCCTACACCATAACAGGGGGTATGAAATTTGACTTGTCTACTTAAAGATCACCAAAATCTGAATACAAGGTCAATTACGTCCCTGGGTGGGATTGAACCACCAACCTTTTGGTTAATAGCCGTACACACTAACTGATTGCGCCACAGAGACACTTTCCAAAAGTACATACTGACAAATACTAATAAGCATTCATCTAAAACGTTTCCTAGAAAAACTTAAAAAAGTCAATAATCTGGAGAGTTTTTGTAAGATGTTTCTTCTATCAACCAACGAAGAAACACATTGGTACTTTCCAATGATGAGTGAGTGCTTCAGGATCTCTTGCACTTATATGTGCAGCAGAGTACAGCAATGGAAGCATGCTGGGCCCATAACCCAGAGGTAGGCAGATTGAAACTATCCTCTGCTATATGCATTTTTTTGTTTGTTAATTAAAGTAATCCAAAACTGGGATTGATATTTTGGCTCTTTTATTTTTACTTAAAGTACAATAACTTTTACCATTTTAATTTGTTTTAATAGTATATTGACAGTATTGTTTTCTTTCAAAAATCCACTTAATTTTCTTTACCCTATTATTAAAATGGTAATTGACAAAAACAAACTACATTGTCACCAGAAGAGCAATACAAAATGTACAAGTGATATATTAAAATCATCTTTCCAGCTTGAATTTCAATGATGCATTGGGGCAACGATTTTGTGAGAAACATCTTCACCCTTAAATAAAGATTTTCTTAATTCCTTACCTGTGTGCTAATTAGATATCACCTTGTTTTCACATTAAACAGACTTCCACATGAGAAAGCAGCAAGGATGCAGTGGCGTTAATGTTTCCTGGTGTCAACCTGTATTATTTCAGTAGACATTGAAATGAGGATGCATCTTGCTGCCTTTCCAATGAAGCAAGTTTAATTTAGTAATAGGTGAAAAACCATCCTTACAAAGGTGTTAATCAGAGACTTGGCTTTGTGGACACTTTTCAGAGAACAAATTTGTTAGCATAAAAATAAAGCCAGAAAATAAAGAGCTGTTTAATCACTCAATTGGATTTTTCTGCCAGCATATTTCTTTTCTCTGCAACCCACTGCTAAATTGTGCTTCCTAGCTGTTTTTATAAAATCACTGAATCAAATCTAACTCTGATTACATCAGAGAAGGCCAGGTACCCTACACCATAACAGGGGGTTTGAAATTTTGACTTGTCTACTTAAAGATCACCAAAATCTGATAACAAGGTCAATTAGGTCTCTGGGTGGGATTGAACCACCAACCTTTTGGTTAGTAGCCATACATACTAACTGATTGCGCCACAGAGACACTTTCTGAAAGTACATACTGACAAATGCTAATAAGCATTCATCTAAAACGTTTCCTAGAAAAACTTAAAAAAGTCAATAATCTAGAGAGTTTTTGTAAGATGTTTCTTCTATCAACCAACGAAGAAACACATTGGTACTTTCCCATGATGAGTGAGTGCTTCAGGATCTCTTGCACTTATATGTGCAGCAGAGTACAGCAATGGAAGCATGCTGGGCCCATAACCCAGAGGTAGGCAGATTGAAACTATCCTCTGCTATATGCATTTTTTTGTTTGTTAATTAAAGTAATCCAAAACTGGGATTGATATTTTGGCTCTTTTATTTTTACTTAAAGTACAATAACTTTTACCATTTTAATTTGTTTTAATAGTATATTGACAGTATTGTTTTCTTTCAAAAATCCACTTAATTTTCTTTACCCTATTATTAAAATGGTAATTGACAAAAACAAACTACATTGTCACCAGAAGAGCAATACAAAATGTACAAGTGATATATTAAAATCATATTTCCAGCTTGAATTTCAATGATGCATTGGGGCAACGATTTTGTGAGAAACATCTTCACCCTTAAATAAAGATTTTCTTAATTCCTTACCTGTGTGCTAATTAGATATCACCTTGTTTTCACATTAAACAGACTTCCACATGAGAAAGCAGCAAGGATGCAGTGGCGTTAATGTTTCCTGGTGTCAACCTGTATTATTTCAGTAGACATTGAAATGAGGATGCATCTTGCTGCCTTTCCAATGAAGCAAGTTTAATTTAGTAATAGGTGAAAAACCATCCCTACAAAGGTGTTAATCAGAGACTTGGCTTTGTGGACACTTTTCAGAGAACAAATTTGTTAGCATAAAAATAAAGCCAGAAAATGAAGAGCTGTTTAATCACGCAATTTGATTTTTTTGCCAGCATATTTCTTTTTCTCTGCAACCCACTGCTAAATTGTGCTTCCTAGCTGTTTTTATAAAATCACTGAATCAAATCTAACTCTGATTACATCAGAGAAGGCCAGGTACCCTACACCATAACAGGGGTATGAAATTTGACTTGTCTACTTAAAGATCACCAAAATCTGAATACAAGGTCAATTACGTCCCTGGGTGGGATTGAACCACCAACCTTTTGGTTAATAGCCGTACACACTAACTGATTGCGCCACAGAGACACTTTCCAAAAGTACATACTGACAAATACTAATAAGCATTCATCTAAAACGTTTCCTAGAAAAACTTAAAAAAGTCAATAATCTGGAGAGTTTTTGTAAGATGTTTCTTCTATCAACCAACGAAGAAACACATTGGTACTTTCCAATGATGAGTGAGTGCTTCAGGATCTCTTGCACTTATATGTGCAGCAGAGTACAGCAATGGAAGCATGCTGGGCCCATAACCCAGAGGTAGGCAGATTGAAACTATCCTCTGCTATATGCATTTTTTTGTTTGTTAATTAAAGTAATCCAAAACTGGGATTGATATTTTGGCTCTTTTATTTTTACTTAAAGTACAATAACTTTTACCATTTTAATTTGTTTTAATAGTATATTGACAGTATTGTTTTCTTTCAAAAATCCACTTAATTTTCTTTACCCTATTATTAAAATGGTAATTGACAAAAACAAACTACATTGTCACCAGAAGAGCAATACAAAATGTACAAGTGATATATTAAAATCATCTTTCCAGCTTGAATTTCAATGATGCATTGGGGCAACGATTTTGTGAGAAACATCTTCACCCTTAAATAAAGATTTTCTTAATTCCTTACCTGTGTGCTAATTAGATATCACCTTGTTTTCACATTAAACAGACTTCCACATGAGAAAGCAGCAAGGATGCAGTGGCGTTAATGTTTCCTGGTGTCAACCTGTATTATTTCAGTAGACATTGAAATGAGGATGCATCTTGCTGCCTTTCCAATGAAGCAAGTTTAATTTAGTAATAGGTGAAAAACCATCCTTACAAAGGTGTTAATCAGAGACTTGGCTTTGTGGACACTTTTCAGAGAACAAATTTGTTAGCATAAAAATAAAGCCAGAAAATAAAGAGCTGTTTAATCACTCAATTGGATTTTTCTGCCAGCATATTTTTTTTCTCTGCAACCCACTGCTAAATTGTGCTTCCTAGCTGTTTTTATAAAATCACTGAATCAAATCTAACTCTGATTACATCAGAGAAGGCCAGGTACCCTACACCATAACAGGGGGTTTGAAATTTTGACTTGTCTACTTAAAGATCACCAAAATCTGATAACAAGGTCAATTAGGTCTCTGGGTGGGATTGAACCACCAACCTTTTGGTTAGTAGCCGTACATACTAACTGATTGCGCCACAGAGACACTTTCTGAAAGTACATACTGACAAATGCTAATAAGCATTCATCTAAAACGTTTCCTAGAAAAACTTAAAAAAGTCAATAATCTAGAGAGTTTTTGTAAGATGTTTCTTCTATCAACCAACGAAGAAACACATTGGTACTTTCCCATGATGAGTGAGTGCTTCAGGATCTCTTGCACTTATATGTGCAGCAGAGTACAGCAAAGGAAGCATGCTGGGCCCATAACCCAGAGGTAGGCAGATTGAAACTATCCTCTGCTATATGCATTTTTTTGTTTGTTAATTAAAGTAATCCAAAACTGGGATTGATATTTTGGCTCTTTTATTTTTACTTAAAGTACAATAACTTTTACCATTTTAATTTGTTTTAATAGTATATTGACAGTATTGTTTTCTTTCAAAAATCCACTTAATTTTCTTTACCCTATTATTAAAATGGTAATTGACAAAAACAAACTACATTGTCACCAGAAGAGCAATACAAAATGTACAAGTGATATATTAAAATCATATTTCCAGCTTGAATTTCAATGATGCATTGGGGCAACGATTTTGTGAGAAACATCTTCACCCTTAAATAAAGATTTTCTTAATTCCTTACCTGTGTGCTAATTAGATATCACCTTGTTTTCATATTAAACAGACTTCCACATGAGAAAGCAGCAAGGATGCAGTGGCGTTAATGTTTCCTGGTGTCAACTTGTATTATTTCAGTAGACATTGAAATGAGGATGCATCTTGCTGCCTTTCCAATGAAGCAAGTTTAATTTAGTAATAGGTGAAAAACCATCCTTACAAAGGTGTTAATCAGAGACTTGGCTTTGTGGACACTTTTCAGAGAACAAATTTGTTAGCATAAAAATAAAGCCAGAAAATGAAGAGCTGTTTAATCACTCAATTGGATTTTTCTGCCAGCATATTTTTTTTCTCTGCAACCCACTGCTAAATTGTGCTTCCTAGCTGTTTTTTATAAAATCACTGAATCAAATCTAACTCTGATTACA
Source organism: Pseudophryne corroboree (assembly GCF_028390025.1). Taxonomy (NCBI): domain Eukaryota; kingdom Metazoa; phylum Chordata; class Amphibia; order Anura; family Myobatrachidae; genus Pseudophryne; species Pseudophryne corroboree. The sequence continues at coordinate 62,089 of NW_026968379.1, forward strand.
TCAGAGAAGGCCAGGTACCCTACACCATAAGAGGGGGCTTGAAATTTTGACTTGTCTACTTAAATATCACCAAAATCTGATCACAAGGTCAATTACGTCCCTGGGTAGGATTTAACCACCAACCTTTTGGTTAATAGCCGTACACACTAACCAATTGCGCCACAGAGACACTTTGCAAAAAGTACATACTGACAAAGGCTAATAAGCATTCATCTAGAACGTTTCCTAGAAAAACTTTAAAAAGTCAATAATCTGGAGAGTTTTTGTAAGATGTTTCTTCCATCAACCAACGAAGAAACACATTGGTACTTTCCCATGATGAGTGAGTGCTTCAGGATCTCTTGCACTTACATGTGCAGCAGAGTACAGCAACGGAAGCATGCTGGGCCCATAACCCAGAGGTAGGCAGATTGAAACTATCCTCTGCTATATGCAATTTTTTTTGTTAATTAAAGTAATTCAAAACTGGGATTGATATTTTGGCTCTTTTATTTTTACTTAAAGTACAATAACTTTTACCATTTTTGCAACTCAGATTGCCCAGTGCTCCCCTTCGCTAACAGTCCACAAAGTTTCCCCATCTCACGATCTGCCTCCTCACCCCCACTTTCATCTCTACAGCACACGCGCATATCATACAAGATCCCATCATGCGTACGTAGGTCTGAAATGCAAGAGGGAGGTTGGGGGGAGATTGGCATGCGCCAGCAACACCACACAGCTCACTGTGACCACAGTGGAGAGGCGCTGCAACAGGACAATACACCAACCTCGGAGCAAGGAACTGCGTCGGTCAGGAGGAGAACTATTTCAATAGCATAAAAAGGTTAATGCGTCCCACCCTATGGACACCAGACTCATCTAGTCACTGTTGCCAGAGTCTCATACAATGACTCTGAACCTCTAAGCACACTATTTGACTGTCCACACCCTGCTGTGCCTATTACCCATCTCCTCCACCACCCTCAACACTGACCCACACATCATTCACCCACAAAGATACAATAAAGGTAGTTTGGATAAATTAGCTAAATGAAATGGATTTAACCAATTTATCTAAATGACCATTTTTGGATGTTTTCCAGTGTTTGTGAGCAAATGGTCAATTGTCATTTGCTGCCACATATTAGCATAATTTTGTTTCAACTAGAAAAAAAAATTGGACAGATAATCTAAGTGTGGATCCAGTTTAAAGGTCCGTATTCACGGCCCGATTTTGGGGAGAAATGTGTGCTGAGCGAACTGCTCAGCACACATCTCTCCCCCCGCTCAGCACAGCGTGATGTGTGCTGAGCGTACGGGGGTGGGGGGGGCGCTCAATATTTCCTATGTCCTATGTCAGGGTAATCTCCTGTTTGCGGTCAGCACACTCTTTGAGGGTAGCCGTATCCTGGGACGGGAGGGCTACCTTCTTGGATAAGCGTGTTAATGCTTTGTCCACCCTAGGGGAGGATTCCCATCGTAACCTATCCGTTGATGGGAAAGGATACGCCATAAGAATCCTTTTGGAAATCTGCAGTCTTTTATCTGGAGATTCCCAAGCTTTTTCACATAACTCGTTCAGCTCGTGTGAGGGGGGAAAGGTTACCTCAGGCTTCTTTCCCTTGTACATATGTACCCTCTTGTCAGCGACAGGGGGTTCCTCTGTGATGTGCAAAACATCTTTTATTGCCATAATCAAAAATCGAATGGATTTTGCCAATTTTGGCTGTAACTTTGCATCATCGTAATCGACACTGGAGTCAGAATCCGTGTCGGTATCTGTGTCAACAATCTGGGATAGTGGGCGCTTATGAGACCCTGACAGTCCCTGCAACATAGGATCAGGCATGGGTTGAAACCCTGACTGTCCCAAAGCTTCTGCCTTGTCTAATCTTTTGTGCAATGAGTTTACACTAGCATTTAAAACATTCCACATATCCATCCAATCAGCTGTCGGCGGAGACACCACATTCATTTGCTCCCGCTCCTCTCTAATATAGCCTTCTTCCTCAGACATGTCGACACACGTGTACCGACACACTTCACACACAGGGAATGCTTTTTCTGAAGACAGTTTCCCCACAAGGCCCTTTGGAGAGACAGAGAGAGTATGCCAGCACACCCCCCAGCGCTATATAACCCAGGAATAAAACAGTAACTTAATGTTTGCCCAGTAGTGCTGCTGTATGTAATTTGCGAATTATGTCCCCCCCCCCCCCTCTTTTCAACCCTCTTGTCTAACGTGGTATAAGCAGGGTAGAGTCCGGGGAGCTTCCTCTCAGCGGTGCTGTGGAGAAAAAATGGCGCTGGTGAGTGCTTTTGTGCCCTGTCTCCTGCGGAGCCGCTAATCCCCATGGTCCTGACGGAGTCCCCAGCATCCACTACGGACTACGAGAAATAGAATTATCGGTAAGTAAATTCTTATTTTATATGGCGCCACAAGGGTTCCGCAGTGCCCAATTACAGAGTACATAAACAAATAATCAAACAGGAAAACAGCAACTTACAGTTGACGACAATATAGGACAAGTACAGGGTAAATAAACATAGCTACATCAGCAGATGACACTGGAATAAGTATCAGGTGGCAGAAGACTGCTGGATTTGGTGCAGTTGAAGATTATTAAAGTAAGAAAAGAGTAAGCACATGAGGGAAGAGGGCCCTGCTCGTGAGAGCTTACATTCTAAAAGGGAGGGGTAGACAGACAGGGGTGAGACAGATGGGGTACATAGAGAGCATGGAACAGAGGTTTAGGATGAGATTTGGCTGGGTTTGGTGAAGAAGTGGGTCTTGAGAGCCCGTTTGAAGTTTTGTAGAGAGGTGGAGATTCTGAGGGGGAGAGGTAGGGAATTCCAGAGAAGTGGTGCAGCACGTGAAAAATCTTGGAGGTAGGAGTGGGAGGAAGTAATCCGTAGGCAGGAAAGTCGGTGTGCATTAGCAGAGCGAAGAGGACGGGTGGGAGTGTAAAGCGAGATAAGATCAGAGATGTAGATGGGAGAGGAGTTGGTGAGGGCTTTGTAAGCAAGTGTGAGAAGCTTGAAATGGATTCTGAAAGGGAAGGGGAGCCAGTGAAGGACTAGTAAGAGAGGAGAGGTGGACGTAGTGCGTTTGGTGAGGAAAATGAGCCGGGCAGCAGCATTGAGGATAGATTGGAGTGGAGAGAGGTATTTGTCAGAAATGCCAGTCAGGAAGAGATTACAGCAGTCCAGTCTGGAGATGACCAGTGAGTGGATAAGAGTCTTAGTAGCATCCTGGGTCAGAAAGGGTCTGATCCTGGAAATATTTTTTAGATGAAAACGGCAGGTTTGTGAGAGGTGCTGAATGTGTGGTTTGAAGGAGAGGGAGGAGTCAAAGATTACTCCAAGACAGCGCGCTTGGGGGGTAGAGGAGATAGTAGTGCGATTGTAGGAGGTGAGATTATGCGGGAGGGAGGGAAGATGATCAGCTCGGTCTTAGACATGTTAAGTTTAAGAAAGCGCTGGGACATCCAGGAAGAGATAGCAGAGAGACAGTTGGAGATACGAGTGAGGAGAGTAGGGGAGAGGTCTGGAGAGGAAAGATAGATTTGAGTGTCATCAGCATAGAGATGATATTGGAAACCAAAAGAACTAATGAGCTTACCTAGTGAGGACGTATAGAGAGAGAAGAGAAGAGGACCAAGGACAGAACCTTGGGGTACCCCTACAGTTAGTGGAAGTGAGGGGGAGGTGGAGTCATGAGAGGAGACAGAGAATGAACGGTCAGAAAGGTAGGACGACAACCAAGAGAGGGCAGTGTTACGCAGACCAATGGAGTGAAGGATTTGCAGTAGGAGAGGATGGTCTACAGTGTCAAAAGCAGCAGAGAGATCAAGTAGAATAAGTAGAGAGTAGTGTCCCTTAGATTTAGCAGCATGGAGGTCATTGCATACTTTTGTAAGGGCAGTTTCAGTGGAGTGGAGAGGACGGAAGCCAGACTGGAATGGGTCAAGCAGTGAGTGTGAGGAAAGAAAGGAAGTAAGGCGGTTGTAGACAATACGCTCAAGGAGTTTGGAGGCAAAAGGGAGGAGAGAGATGGGTCGGTAGTTGGAGAGAGTGTTTGGATCAAGGGTAGGTTTTTTAAGAATAGGAGAGATGAGAGCGTGCTTGAAGGCAGAGGGGACAGTGCCTGATGAGAGGGAGAGATTGAGAAGGTGGGAAAGATGGGAACAAGCAGAAGAAGAGAGGTGGCAAAGGAGGCGGGAGGGGATAGGGTCAAGTGGGGAGGTGGTTGTGGGCGGAAAGGAACGAATGAGGGCCATGACTTCCTCTCCAGATGCATGGGAGAAAGATGACAGAGTTGGTACGAGGGATGGGGAGGGTTGGTAAGGGATGGGAGAAGGCTGGTTACTGATAGTCTGGTGTGATGTGATGTCCTGACGTATGGAGTCAATTTTGGATGTGAAGTAAGTGGCAAAGTCAAGAGCAGAGAGTGAGGAAGGGAGACGAGGTGGAGGTGGGCAGAGGAGTGAGTTGAGAGTGGCAAAGAGGCGCCGGGGGTTGGAAGACTGGGAGGAAATGAGGTTCTTGAAGTATGACTGTTTAGCAAGAGAAAGGGCAGCACTGAAGGATGAGAGCATAAGTTTGAAATGGAGGAAGTCTGCCTTAGAGCGTGATTTCCTCCAGTGTCGCTCAGCAGTACATGAGCATTTTTGCAGATATCTGGTGCATTTGGTGTGCCAGGGTTGAGGTGTTAATTTGCAAGGGTGAATAGTGGTTGGTGGAGCAACAGAGTCAAGAGCAGAAGTAAGGGAAGCATTGTATGTGGAAGTGGCTTGTTCAGAGCATGAGAGAGAGAGAATAGGAGAGAGAAGTGAGTCAAACAGGGAGGAAAGGAATGTGGTGTCAATAGCTTCAATGTTACGCTTAGTGATGGTAGCCTTAGGAGGTAGAGATGGGGAAGTCGAGAGAGATAGGTTGAAGGAGAGCAGGTGGTGGTCAGAGAGGGGAAATGGGGAGTTGGAAAAATCAGAAATATCACAGCGGTGAGTGAAGACCAGATCCAGTGAGCTCCCATTCACATGGGAGGGTGAGGAGGTCCACTGGGAGAGACCAAGTGAAGAGGTGAGGTTAAGGAGTTTAGAGGCAGGGGATTGTGTGGGGATGTCAATAGGGATGTTGAAATCGCCTAGGATAATGGTGGGAATGTCAGAAGAGAGGAAGTGAGGAAGCCAGGAAGCAAAGTTGTCGATGAATTTGGAAGCAGTGCCAGGGGGGCGGTAAATGACAGCTACTCTAAGATGGACTGGTTGGAAGAGGCATATGGCGTGGACCTCAAATGTAGAGAATATAAGGGATGGTTCTGGTGGTATGAGTTGGTAGGAGTAACTAGAAGGTAAAAGGACCCCAACACCACCCCCATGGCGACCCCCAGGTCGGGGTGTGCGTGTGAATGTAAGGCCCCCAGCAGAGAGAGCAGCAGCAGAAGTAGTGTCAGAGGGCGTAATCCAAGTTTCAGTAATGGCTAGTAGGTGTAGGGAGTTGGAAATGAAAAGGTCATGAGTGGGGACCAGTTTGTTACAAACAGATCTGGCATTCCAGAGGGCACAGGATAGGGGGTATGAGTTTGTGGGAGAGATGTGAATTAGATTTTCAGGGTTGCTGTAGCGATGAGGTGGGATTAACTTTGAGGGCAGGGATGATGAGAGAGTAGTGATGGTACGGGTGCCTGAGCTAGGAGGGGAAACTGCAGGAGGTGGGCAGGGAGGGAGGTCAGTGTGATGTGGATGGGGGTGTGGGGAGGTGACAGGGAAGGGAGAGAGGGAGCAGGGCTGAGTTGTGGGGTAGCAGGACCATGGGGCAGAGGTGAATGAAAGTGGGGTAACAGGAAAGGTGGGGGAAGGAAACAGAGGGATGGAGGGGAGACAGAGGAGGGGAGAGAGGAGGAGGTGGAGGAGACTAGTGGGGAAGGATAAAGATACATTATTAGGTAGACACTGAGTGATGTGGGGAGTATAAGAAAACCTTGACATAGTGTTAAGTAGGTAAATAGGTTGAAGTAGTGGAAGTAGGAGAGGAGACTGTAAGGCAATCCGAGCAGAAGAATTGCAGAAATGCAGGTGAGAAAAGCAGTGTAGGCTCAAGGGGTGTAGATTTAGTATGAAATGAGTCAAAAGCGTAGATAAAGTGGGTGCAGAAATGTATTTGGAGTGTAAGAAATGAAAGGATTGTGAGAGGTTTAAGAAGCAATGGTAATTATGTTAGATGTTTTAAGTGTTTGCAGGTAAAATTGCATTGGTGCAGCTGTGCTTAAAAAACAAAATTACAATAATACAGATACAGGCATTTGTAGGTGAAATGGATGGTTTATGAAATGTGCAAGTAAGGTAGTTCTGTGCTATGTAATCAGATGCAACAATCAGGAGGTGAGTGATCTGAGGAGTAAGTGACTCACATTTGTTATTAGTTCTTCAGTTTTCTTTGTTTTGTTAGATTGGTGTGCTTCTGTTTTCCTTCTTTTTCACTTCGATTGAACGCTGATTGAACACTGCTGTTATGTGTCAATTTTATCACGCTTTGATAAAAATGCACACTTAGATCAATAAATGCACAGCCAAATGGCTTTGCACAGCCTACACCATTGGACTTAAGTAGAAGACTATTACAAGTGAAACCAATAATTGAAATCTGTAACCACACCCCACCCCCTCAAATGCCAGGCAATAAATTACCTTAAAAACAACAACCAGGCATTCCACAAAGATTAAACTGGGTCTATATCATTCAAAACTTTAAAAAAGTACTTCAAAATCACATACTATGCAATAATGTTTCAATTTGCATTACCCAGCAGAATTAGCTTTGCATATATAGATATAGTGCAGCAGAATATATTGGTGGTTGTAGTCAATTGTAATTACCTGGAGGTGACAAGAAGAGAAGAAACGTCAATTCACAATCGATATCAGCTGAAGATAAATTAATGCTGATTGAACACTGCTGTTATGTGTCAATTTTATCACGCTTTGATAAAAATGCATGCTTAGATCAATAAATGCACAGCCTACACCATTGGACTTAAGTAGAATACTATTACAAGTGAAACCAATAATTGAAATCTGTAACCACACCCCACCCCCTCAAATGCCAGGCAATAAATTACCTTAAAAACAACAACCAGGCATTCCACAAAGATTAAACTGGGTCTATATCATTCAAAACTTTAAAAAAGTACTTCAAAATCACATACTATGCAATAATGTTTCAATTTGCATTACCCAGCAGAATTAGCTTTGCATATATAGATATAGTGCAGCAGAATATATTGGTGGTTGTAGTCAATTGTAATTACCTGTAGGTGACAAGAAGAGAAGAAACGTCAATTCACAATTGATATCAGTTGAAGATAAATTAATGCTGATTGAACACTGCTGTTATGTGTCAATTTTATCACGCTTTGATAAAAATGCACGCTTAGATCAATAAATGCACAGCCAAACGGCTTTGCACAGCCTACACCATTGGACTTAAGTAGAAGATATTACAAGTGAAACCAATAATTGAAATCTGTAACCACACCCCACCCCCTCAAATGCCAGGCAATAAATTACCTTAAAAACAACAACCAGGCATTCCACAAAGATTAAACTGGGTCTATATCATTCAAAACTTTAAAAAAGTACTTCAAAATCACATACTATGCAATAATGTTTCAATTTGCATAACCCAGCAGAATTAGCTTTGCATATATAGATATAGTGCAGCAGAATATATTGGTGGTTGTAGTCAATTGTAATTAACTGTAGGTGACAAGAAGAGAAGAAACGTCAATTCACAATCGATATCAGCTGAAGATAAATTAACGCTGATTGAACGCTGCTGTTATGTGTCAATTTTATCACGCTTTGATAAAAATGCACGCTTAGATCAATAAATGCACAGCCAAACGGCTTTGCACAGCCTACACCATTGGACTTAAGTAGAAGACTATTACAAGTGAAACCAATAATTGAAATCTGTAACCACACCCCACCCCCTCAAATGCCAGGCAATAAATTACCTTAAAAACAACAACCAGGCATTCCACAAAGATTAAACTGGGTCTATATCATTCAAAACTTTAAAAAAGTACTTCAAAATCACATACTATGCAATAATGTTTCAATTTGCATAACCCAGCAGAATTAGCTTTGCATATATAGATATAGTGCAGCAGAATATATTGGTGGTTGTAGTCAATTGTAATTAACTGTAGGTGACAAGAAGAGAAGAAACGTCAATTCACAATCGATATCAGCTGAAGATAAATTAACGCTGATTGAACGCTGCTGTTATGTGTCAATTTTATCACGCTTTGATAAAAATGCACGCTTAGATCAATAAATGCACAGCCAAACGGCTTTGCACAGCCTACACCATTGGACTTAAGTAGAAGACTATTACAAGTGAAACCAATAATTGAAATCTGTAACCACACCCCACCCCCTCAAATGCCAGGCAATAAATTACCTTAAAAACAACAACCAGGCATTCCACAAAGATTAAACTGGGTCTATATCATTCAAAACTTTAAAAAAGTACTTCAAAATCACATACTATGCAATAATGTTTCAATTTGCATTACCCAGCAGAATTAGCTTTGCATATATAGATATAGTGCAGCAGAATATATTGGTGGTTGTAGTCAATTGTAATTAACTGTAGGTGACAAGAAGAGAAGAAACGTCAATTCACAATCGATATCAGCTGAAGATAAATTAACGCTGATTGAACGCTGCTGTTATGTGTCAATTTTATCACGCTTTGATAAAAATGCACGCTTGGATCAATAAATGCACAGCCAAACGGCTTTGCACAGCCTACACCATTGGACTTAAGTAGAAGACTATTACAAGTAAAACCAATAATTGAAATCTGTAACCAAACCCCCCCCACCTCAAATGCCAGGCAATAAATTACCTTAAAAACAACAACCAGGCATTCCACAAAGATTAAACTGGGTCTTTATCATTCAAAACTTTAAAAAAGTACTTAAAAATCACATACTATGCAATAATGTTTCAATTTGCATTACCCAGCAGAATTAGCTTTGCATATATAGATATAGTGCAGCAGAATATATTGGTGGTTGTAGTCAATTGTAATTAACTGTAGGTGACAAGAAGAGAAGAAACGTCAATTCACAATCAATATCAGCTGAAGATAAATTAACGCTGATTGAACGCTGCTGTTATGTGTCAATTTTATCACGCTTTGATAAAAATGCACGCTTGGATCAATAAATGCACAGCCAAACGGCTTTGCACAGCCTACACCATTGGACTTAAGTAGAAGACTATTACAAGTAAAACCAATAATTGAAATCTGTAACCAAACCCCCCCCACCTCAAATGCCAGGCAATAAATTACCTTAAAAACAACAACCAGGCATTCCACAAAGATTAAACTGGGTCTTTATCATTCAAAACTTTAAAAAAGTACTTAAAAATCACATACTATGCAATAATGTTTCAATTTGCATTACCCAGCAGAATTAGCTTTGCATATATAGATATAGTGAAGCAGAATATATTGGTGGTTGTAGTCAATTGTAATTACCCAGCAGAATTAGCTTTGCAAATATAGATATAGTGCAGCAGAATATATTGGTGGTTGTAGTCAATTGTAATTACCCAGCAGAATTAGCTTTGCAAATATAGATATAGTGCAGCAGAATATATTGGTGGTTGTAGTCAATTGTAATTACCCAGCAGAATTAGCTTTGCAAATATAGATATAGTGCAGCAGAATATATTGGTGGTTGTAGTCAATTGTAATTACCCAGCAGAATTAGCTTTGCATATATATAGTGCAGCAGAATATATTGGTGGTTGTAGTAAATTGTAATTACCCAGCAGCAGCTCTACTGCACTCAACATCACCAGTGCTCACAATATATATAATGCTATATACTATGCCATAGTGGTGCTTACTATATAACACCTCCTACTGCGTTCCCCCTGGCAATGAGCATGACACCCAGAGAGTGAAACCCCTGGCAATGAGCATGACACCCAGCACGTGAAACTCTTGGCGTTGAGCAGTTTTTGTAAAAGTAATTAGAAGCTTTACTGTAGGGCATAGTGTATCACAGATATTGTGGTGTGTGACATAATATGTTCCAAAGGGCATTAATGTGTGGGGCTTAACATGGTGGAAATTACTGTACTTTTTTCCCTGTGGTGGCCGAGGTCTGTTGGTGCAGGGTCAAGAACTAGGGTGTAAGGTAGTCTTTGCCTGCAAGGCTACGCTCATTTTATGGAGACCATACCCATACATTTAAGTGTGGCATATACCTGCGCTTGCTCGCGGGGTGAGAACATCTCCCTAATTGAATTCAGCGATATGAATAGAGGTTGTGCAGCAGCCACAGAAAGGGTTAATCTCTGCAGCTTGTCACTAAATTACATTGTTGCAATTTTAGCTGGGAGCTGCAATAATTACTCTAATACATAACACAGCCAACACTTCTATATTCACACAATATACTGCATGGTGAATATAGAAGTGGTGCTTGCTAAACAGCACCTCCTACTGCATTCCACATCACCGCTGGTCACACTCATATCAGGCCCATAATGCTGTATACTATGCCATAGTGGTGCTTACTATATAACACCAGGTGCTGTGCAGTGGTCAAAACACACTAACTGGTCCCATGCTGTTGTTGAACTAAAGGCCTATACACACGATGAGATTCGGTCTATGCTAATAGGTTTAAAAAGGTTACATAAAAGCTACTTTATGTATTTATTCATTAAAGTTTTTAAGTTGTATTTTACAACCATACAATGATATGATATATAATGTATCGTATAATCATTACATAATGTTGATGGCATTGAATTGTCTCTGCCTTGACTAGTGGCAGCAGCTTCAGCACTAGGTGGAAGTGGATCTTGATCTTTCCCTATTTTACCCTCCACCTTTTTGTTCTCCATTTTTTAATGTGTGGAATTATATGCTAGTAATATATCTGGAATTAGACGGTGGTAATGTCTGGAATTAGATACCACTAGATAGATACCAGATATCACTGTGACTGGAATGATGACATATGCACAGTGACAGGACACTACCACAGCACCCTACAGCAGCCATATGCGGCACAAGACACTGGAGTATTAGTAATGTACTGTAGTATACTGAGCACCACAAGACAATGAGCAGTGATACGGAGCACTGATGAGATTACTAGAACTGACACTGAGCAGCCAGATGCAGCACTGGACTATTAGTAATGTTCTGTAGTATACTGAGCACCACAATGCAGCACAAGACAATGAGCAGTGATACTGAGCACTGATGAGGATACTAGAACTGACACTGAGCAGCAAGATGCAGCACTGGACTATTAGTAATGTACTCTAGTATACTGAGCACCACATTGCAGCACAAGACAATGAGCAGTGATACTGAGCACTGATGAGGATACTACTGAGAACTGACACTGAGCAGGAGAGACACACTACAATTTCATCTTGCGCCTCTTTTTTTATTTATCTTTGCATCATGTGCTGTTTGGGGCTATTTTTTTAAATGCCATCCTGTCTGACACTGCAGTGCCACTCCTAGATGGGCCAGGTGTTTGTGCTGCCCACTTGGGTCGCTTAGCTTAGTCATCCAGGGACCTTGGTGCAAATTTTAGGACTAAAAATAATATTGGGAGGTGTGAGGTGTTCAGAATAGACTGGAAAGGAGTAGAAATTATGGTTATTGAGCTTAATACTATAGGATCAAAATTACCCCCAAATTCTATGTTTTTAGCTGTTTGAGGTTTTAAAAAAAAATCACCCGAATACAAAACCCGAAAGGGTGGTTTTGCCAAAACGCGTCCGTATCCAAAACACAACTGCGGATCCGAAACCAAAACCAAAACATGAAACACGAAAAATGCCCGCTGCACATCTCTAGTTAGGGGAGAAGCATGTAGCCTTGTAGACTATGCACAGCTATATCTAGAAAAATATACGATCTAATCTTTAACCAACCAATGCAAGAAAGTATTTAATGTGAAAATACGAAACACTAGACTAATTGGAGGTGCGCCCTAAAGCAAATTACAATGTTAGGATTAGGGGGTTCGGAAAGACCTCTAGTGTAAACACCACTATATACATTTTAAGATAGGAAGGTACAAATTACATATTCACATTGCATCTATGGGCTGGATTCAAATGTCCCTTTCCTCACTCAATCGTGCCCGTCAGCAGCTATTCTAATGTTGCTGCCAACGGGTGCGACATGTTTATTTCAGCTCGCTACCCCCAGGGGAAACAAGCTGAAATGTGTGCAAAGAGACCCATTTGGGCAACCAAACGGTGTCTTTTCATGATCGCGCCCATTACTTTATTCAGGTTTAGGTGCTTTGTGCACCTAAACCAGAGTGTAATGGGCGCAATAATTGAGGGCATTTGAATTTCCCTTATATGTGTGTGTGTTAGAGATGAGCGGGTTCGGTTTCTCTGAATCCGAACCCGCCAGAACTTCATGTTTTTTTTCACGGGTCCGAGCGACTCGGATCTTCCCGCCTTGCTCGGTTAACCCGAGCGCGCCCGAACGTCATCATGACGCTGTCGGATTCTCGCGAGGCTCGGATTCTATCGCGAGACTCGGATTCTATATAAGGAGCCGCGCGTCGCCGCCATTTTCACACGTGCATTGAGATTGATAGGGAGAGGACGTGGCTGGCGTCCTCTCCGTTTAGAATTAGAATAGATTAGAGAGACACTTGATTTACTAATTTTGGGGAGCATTAGGAGTACTCAGTAGTGTACAGTGCAGAGTTTTGCTGATAGTGACCAGTGACCACCACTTTTATTTATAATCCGTTCTCTGCCTGAAAAAAGCGATACACAGCACACAGTGACTCAGTCACATACCATATCTGTGTGCACTGCTCAGGCTCAGGCCAGTGTGCTGCATCATCTATTATCTATATATAATATTATATATATCTGTCTGACTGCTCAGCTCACACAGCTTATAATTGTGGGGGAGACTGGGGAGCACTACTGCAGTGCCAGTTATAGGTTATAGCAGGAGCCAGGAGTACATAATATAATCCGTTCTCTGCCTGAAAAAAGCGATACACAGCACACAGTGACTCAGTCACATACCATATCTGTGTGCACTGCTCAGGCTCAGGCCAGTGTGCTGCATCATCTATTATCTATATATAATATTATATATATCTGTCTGACTGCTCAGCTCACACAGCTTATAATTGTGGGGGAGACTGGGGAGCACTACTGCAGTGCCAGTTATAGGTTATAGCAGGAGCCAGGAGTACATAATATATTATATAGTGAGTTACCACCAGACACACAGTGCAGTTTATTTAATATATCCGTTCTCTGCCTGAAAAAAGCGATACACACAGTGACTCAGTCAGTCACATACCATATCTGTGTGCACTGCTCAGGCTCAGGCCAGTGTGCAGCATCATCTATATATATTATATATCTGTCTGACTGCTCAGCTCACACAGCTTATAATTGTGGGGGAGACTGGGGAGCACTACTGCAGTGCCAGTTATAGGTTATAGCAGGAGCCAGGAGTACATAATATTATATTAAAATTAAACAGTGCACACTTTTGCTGCAGGAGTGCCACTGCCAGTGTGACTAGTGACCAGTGACCTGACCACCAGTATATAATATTAGTAGTATACTATCTCTTTATCAACCAGTCTATATTAGCAGCAGACACAGTACAGTGCGGTAGTTCACGGCTGTGGCTACCTCTGTGTCGGCACTCGGCAGCCCGTCCATAATTGTATATACCACCTAACCGTGGTTTTTTTTTCTTTCTTTATACATACATACTAGTTACGAGTATACTATCTCTTTATCAACCAGTCTATATATTAGCAGCAGACACAGTACAGTGCGGTAGTTCACGGCTGTGGCTACCTCTGTGTCGGCACTCGGCAGCCCGTCCATAATTGTATATACCACCTAACCGTGGTTTTTTTTTCATTCTTTATACATACATACTAGTTACGAGTATACTATCTCTTTATCAACCAGTCTATATTAGCAGCAGACACAGTACAGTGCGGTAGTTCACGGCTGTGGCTACCTCTGTGTCGGCACTCGGCAGCCCGTCCATAATTGTATATACCACCTAACCGTGGTTTTTTTTTCTTTCTTTATACATACATACTAGTTACGAGTATACTATCTCTTTATCAACCAGACTATATATTAGCAGCAGACACAGTACAGTGCGGTAGTTCACGGCTGTGGCTACCTCTGTGTCGGCACTCGGCAGCCCGTCCATAATTGTATATACCACCTAACCGTGGTTTTTTTTTCTTTCTTTATACATACATACTAGTTACGAGTATACTATCTCTTTATCAACCAGTCTATATATTAGCAGCAGACACAGTACAGTGCGGTAGTTCACGGCTGTGGCTACCTCTGTGTCGGCACTCGGCAGCCCGTCCATAATTGTATATACCACCTAACCGTGGTTTTTTTTTCATTCTTTATACATACATACTAGTTACGAGTATACTATCTCTTTATCAACCAGTCTATATTAGCAGCAGACACAGTACAGTGCGGTAGTTCACGGCTGTGGCTACCTCTGTGTCGGCACTCGGCAGCCCGTCCATAATTGTATATACCACCTAACCGTGGTTTTTTTTTCTTTCTTTATACATACATACTAGTTACGAGTATACTATCTCTTTATCAACCAGTCTATATATTAGCAGCAGACACAGTACAGTGCGGTAGTTCACGGCTGTGGCTACCTCTGTGTCGGCACTCGGCAGCCCGTCCATAATTGTATATACCACCTAACCGTGGTTTTTTTTTCTTTCTTTATACATACATACTAGTTACGAGTATACTATCTCTTTATCAACCAGTCTATATATTAGCAGCAGACACAGTACAGTGCGGTAGTTCACGGCTGTGGCTACCTCTGTGTCGGCACTCGGCAGCCCGTCCATAATTGTATATACCACCTAACCGTGGTTTTTTTTTCTTTCTTTATACATACATACTAGTTACGAGTATACTATCTCTTTATCAACCAGTCTATATATTAGCAGCAGACACAGTACAGTGCGGTAGTTCACGGCTGTGGCTACCTCTGTGTCGGCACTCGGCAGCCTGTCCATAATTGTATATACCACCTAACCGTGGTTTTTTTTTCTTTCTTTATACATACATACTAGTTACGAGTATACTATCTCTTTATCAACCAGTCTATATATTAGCAGCAGACACAGTACAGTGCGGTAGTTCACGGCTGTGGCTACCTCTGTGTCGGCACTCGGCAGCCCGTCCATAATTGTATATACCACCTAACCGTGGTTTTTTTTTCTTTCTTTATACATACATACTAGTTACGAGTATACTATCTCTTTATCAACCAGTCTATATATTAGCAGCAGACACAGTACAGTGCGGTAGTTCACGGCTGTGGCTACCTCTGTGTCGGCACTCGGCAGCCCGTCCATAATTGTATATACCACCTAACCGTGGTTTTTTTTTCTTTCTTTATACATACATACTAGTTACGAGTATACTATCTCTTTATCAACCAGTCTATATATTAGCAGCAGACACAGTACAGTGCGGTAGTTCACGGCTGTGGCTACCTCTGTGTCGGCACTCGGCAGCCCGTCCATAATTGTATATACCACCTAACCGTGGTTTTTTTTTCTTTCTTTATACATACATACTAGTTACGAGTATACTATCTCTTTATCAACCAGTCTATATATTAGCAGCAGACACAGTACAGTGCGGTAGTTCACGGCTGTGGCTACCTCTGTGTCGGCACTCGGCAGCCCGTCCATAATTGTATATACCACCTAACCGTGGTTTTTTTTTCTTTCTTTATACATACATACTAGTTACGAGTATACTATCTCTTTATCAACCAGTCTATATTAGCAGCAGACACAGTACAGTGCGGTAGTTCACGGCTGTGGCTACCTCTGTGTCGGCACTCGGCAGCCCGTCCATAATTGTATACTAGTATCCAATCCATCCATCTCCATTGTTTACCTGAGGTGCCTTTTAGTTGTGCCTATTAAAATATGGAGAACAAAAATGTTGAGGTTCCAAAATTAGGGAAAGATCAAGATCCACTTCCACCTCGTGCTGAAGCTGCTGCCACTAGTCATGGCCGAGACGATGAAATGCCAGCAACGTCGTCTGCCAAGGCCGATGCCCAATGGCATAGTACAGAGCATGTCAAAACCAAAACACCAAATATCAGTAAAAAAAGGACTCCAAAACCTAAAATAAAATTGTCGGAGGAGAAGCGTAAACTTGCCAATATGCCATTTACCACACGGAGTGGCAAGGAACGGCTGAGGCCCTGGCCTATGTTCATGGCTAGTGGTTCAGCTTCACATGAGGATGGAAGCACTCAGCCTCTCGCTAGAAAACTGAAAAGACTCAAGCTGGCAAAAGCACCGCAAAGAACTGTGCGTTCTTTGAAATCCCAAATCCACAAGGAGAGTCCAATTGTGTCGGTTGCGATGCCTGACCTTCCCAACACTGGACGTGAAGAGCATGCGCCTTCCACCATTTGCACGCCCCCTGCAGTCCAGTTCCTGATAGTCAGATTGAAGATGTCAGTGTTGAAGTACACCAGGATGAGGAGGATATGGGTGTTGCTGGCGCTGGGGAGGAAATTGACCAGGAGGATTCTGATGGTGAGGTGGTTTGTTTAAGTCAGGCACCCGGGGAGACACCTGTTGTCCGTGGGAGGAATATGGCCGTTGACATGCCAGGTGAAAATACCAAAAAAATCAGCTCTTCGGTGTGGAGGTATTTCACCAGAAATGCGGACAACAGGTGTCAAGCCGTGTGTTCCCTTTGTCAAGCTGTAATAAGTAGGGGTAAGGACGTTAACCACCTCGGAACATCCTCCCTTATACATCACCTGCAGCGCATTCATAATAAGTCAGTGACAAGTTCAAAAACTTTGGGTGACAGCGGAAGCAGTCCACTGACCAGTAAATCCCTTCCTCTTGTAACCAAGCTCACGCAAACCACCCCACCAACTCCCTCAGTGTCAATTTCCTCCTTCCCCAGGAATGCCAATAGTCCTGCAGGCCATGTCACTGGCAATTCTGACGAGTCCTCTCCTGCCTGGGATTCCTCCGATGCATCCTTGCGTGTAACGCCTACTGCTGCTGGCGCTGCTGTTGTTGCCGCTGGGAGTCGATGGTCATCCCAGAGGGGAAGTCGTAAGCCCACTTGTACTACTTCCAGTAAGCAATTGACTGTTCAACAGTCCTTTGCGAGGAAGATGAAATATCACAGCAGTCATCCTACTGCAAAGCGGATAACTGAGTCCTTGACAACTATGTTGGTGTTAGACGTGCGTCCGGTATCCGCCGTTAGTTCACAGGGAACTAGACAATTTATTGAGGCAGTGTGCCCCCGTTACCAAATACCATCTAGGTTCCACTTCTCTAGGCAGGCGATACCGAGAATGTACACGGACGTCAGAAAAAGACTCACCAGTGTCCTAAAAAATGCAGTTGTACCCAATGTCCACTTAACCACGGACATGTGGACAAGTGGAGCAGGGCAGGGTCAGGACTATATGACTGTGACAGCCCACTGGGTAGATGTATGGACTCCCGCCGCAAGAACAGCAGCGGCGGCACCAGTAGCAGCATCTCGCAAACGCCAACTCTTTCCTAGGCAGGCTACGCTTTGTATCACCGCTTTCCAGAATACGCACACAGCTGAAAACCTCTTACGGCAACTGAGGAAGATCATCGCGGAATGGCTTACCCCAATTGGACTCTCCTGTGGATTTGTGGCATCGGACAACGCCAGCAATATTGTGTGTGCATTAAATATGGGCAAATTCCAGCACGTCCCATGTTTTGCACATACCTTGAATTTGGTGGTGCAGAATTTTTTAAAAAACGACAGGGGCGTGCAAGAGATGCTGTCGGTGGCCAGAAAAATTGCGGGACACTTTCGGCGTACAGGCACCACGTACAGAAGACTGGAGCACCACCAAAAACTACTGAACCTGCCCTGCCATCATCTGAAGCAAGAAGTGGTAACGAGGTGGAATTCAACCCTCTATATGCTTCAGAGGTTGGAGGAGCAGCAAAAGGCCATTCAAGCCTATACAATTGAGCACGATATAGTAGGTGGAATGCACCTGTCTCAAGTGCAGTGGAGAATGATTTCAACGTTGTGCAAGGTTCTGATGCCCTTTGAACTTGCCACACGTGAAGTCAGTTCAGACACTGCCAGCCTGAGTCAGGTCATTCCCCTCATCAGGCTTTTGCAGAAGAAGCTGGAGGCATTGAAGGAGGAGCTAAAAGGGAGCGATTCCGCTAGGCATGTGGGACTTGTGGATGCAGCCCTTAATTCGCTTAACAAGGATTCACGGGTGGTCAATCTGTTGAAATCAGAGCACTACATTTTGGCCACCGTGCTCGATCCTAGATTTAAAGCCTACCTTGGATCTCTCTTTCCGGCAGACACAGGTCTGCTGGGGTTGAAAGACCTGCTGGTGACAAAATTGTCAAGTCAAGCGGAACGCGACCTGTCAACATCTCCTCCTTCACATTCTCCCGCAACTGGGGGTGCGAGGAAAAGGCTCAGAATTCCGAGCCCACCCGCTGGCGGTGATGCAGGGCAGTCTGGAGCGACTGCTGATGCTGACATCTGGTCCGGACTGAAGGACCTGACAACGATTACGGACATGTCGTCTACTGTCACTGCATATGATTCTCTCAACATTGATAGAATGGTGGAGGATTATATGAGTGACCGCATCCAAGTAGGCACGTCACACAGTCCGTACTTATACTGGCAGGAAAAAGAGGCAATTTGGAGGCCCTTGCACAAACTGGCTTTATTCTACCTAAGTTGCCCTCCCACAAGTGTGTACTCCGAAAGAGTGTTTAGTGCCGCCGCTCACCTTGTCAGCAATCGGCGTACGAGGTTACATCCAGAAAATGTGGAGAAGATGATGTTCATTAAAATGAATTATAATCAATTCCTCCGCGGAGACATTGACCAGCAGCAATTGCCTCCACAAAGTACACAGGGAGCTGAGATGGTGGATTCCAGTGGGGACGAATTGATAATCTGTGAGGAGGGGGATGTACACGGTGATATATCGGAGGGTGAAGATGAGGTGGACATCTTGCCTCTGTAGAGCCAGTTTGTGCAAGGAGAGATTAATTGCTTCTTTTTTGGGGGGGGTCCAAACCAACCCGTCATATCAGTCACAGTCGTGTGGCAGACCCTGTCACTGAAATGATGGGTTGGTTAAAGTGTGCATGTCCTGTTTTGTTTATACAACATAAGGGTGGGTGGGAGGGCCCAAGGACAATTCCATCTTGCACCTCTTTTTTCTTTTCTTTTTCTTTGCATCATGTGCTGATTGGGGAGGGTTTTTTGGAAGGGACATCCTGCGTGACACTGCAGTGCCACTCCTAGATGGGCCCGGTGTTTGTGTCGGCCACTAGGGTCGCTAATCTTACTCACACAGCTACCTCATTGCGCCTCTTTTTTTCTTTGCGTCATGTGCTGTTTGGGGAGGGTTTTTTGGAAGGGCCATCCTGCGTGACACTGCAGTGCCACTCCTAGATGGGCCCGGTGTTTGTGTCGGCAACTAGGGTCGCTGATCTTACTCACACAGCTACCTCATTGCGCCTCTTTTTTTCTTTGCGTCATGTGCTGTTTGGGGAGGGTTTTTTGGAAGGGACATCCTGCGTGACACTGCAGTGCCACTCCTAGATGGGCCCGGTGTTTGTGTCGGCCACTAGGGTCGCTTATCTTACTCACACAGCGACCTCGGTGCAAATTTTAGGACTAAAAATAATATTGTGAGGTGTGAGGTATTCAGAATAGACTGAAAATGAGTGTAAATTATGGTTTTTGAGGTTAATAATACTTTGGGATCAAAATGACCCCCAAATTCTATGATTTAAGCTGTTTTTTAGTGTTTTTGGAAAAAAACACCCGAATCCAAAACACACCCGAATCCGACAAAAAAAATTCGGTGAGGTTTTGCCAAAACGCGTTCGAACCCAAAACACGGCCGCGGAACCGAACCCAAAACCAAAACACAAAACCCGAAAAATTTCAGGCGCTCATCTCTAGTGTGTGTGTGATATACACACAGACACACATACTGTATTTCTTTATATAATGGACACCTCAGTTTCTATTCATTCATGTCCTGCCCCCTACTCTGTCACTTTCCCTGTCACCCCTGCCTCAGATACCCACTATCTCCCAGTCACCGCTGCCTCAGTCAACCACTATATCTGCGATCCCTGCCTCAGTCACCCACTATACCAGTCACCCCTGCTTTAGTCACCCACTGTCACCCTATCACCCCTGCTTCAGTCACCCACTATCCCTGTCAACCCTGCCTCAGTCACCCACTATCTCCCAGTCACCCCTGCCTCAGTCAGCCACTATCCCTGTCACCCCTGCCTCAGTCTCTTACTGTCCCTGTCACCCCTGCCACAGTCATCCACTATCTCCCTATCACCCCTGCCTTAGTCATTTATTATACCTGTCACCCACTTTCTTCCCATACTTACCCAACCCCTTCCTATCACCCCTCCCTCAGTAACCCACTATCTCCCTGTCACCCACTATCTCCCAGTCACCCCGGCCTCAGTCACCCACTATCTCCCACTCATACATGCTTCAGTCACCCACTATCTCCCAGTCATCCCTGCCTCAGTCACCTACTGACACCAGTGCAGACATTTCTGCTGCGGCCTCTCCACTCTCCAGCGTGAACGTCCTGACGACTGAGGAAATCCGCTTCCTAGTTGAGGACTCCGGGAATGAACACTGCCGATATTGCTGTCAGATGACTTTCTACCTAACGGAGGATTTTTGATACTTCAAGCTTTGCCATGCAGTTTCGAGTGCCGCCTTGATGATTTGTGTACACTACCGTGGTGGCGTTGTCAGATTGTACTTGAACAGGCCTGTTCTGTACTAGAGGCAGGGCCAGTGTCAATTAATTGAACACTGCCTGCAATTCCAGAATGTATATCAGGAGGAGAGATTCCTCCCTGGTCCACCGACCCTGGAGAAAGTGTTGCTCCAACACCATGGCCCAGCCCAAAAGACTGGCATCCATTGTCAGGAGGACACAGTTGGAGATCCAGAAGGGATGGCCCCTGCTCAACTGTTGGTCCTGTAGCCACCAGCTCAGTGTCAGACGAACCTCCGGAGTCAAGGAGATCATTTGAGACATCATCCGATGAGGCAGGCCGTCCCACTTGGAGAGGATTAACCTCTGCAGAGGGCGGTAATGAAATTGAGCGTACTCTACCATATCGAAAGCCGACACCATGAGGTCTAGTACTTGCATCGCTGTGTGTATCAACACTCTTGGGCGAGAGAGGACGATACTGTCCTGAATTTTCAGGACTTTCTCTGGAGACAGAAACAATTGTTGGCTGTGTGTGTCCAGCAGTGCCCCTAGGTGCACAATGTTCCGAGCAGGGACCAGCGAGGACTTTTTTCAGTTGATGAGCCACCCGTGGACTTTTAGGAATTGGACCGCCAGTTCCAGATAACTGTGGAGAACCTCTTGGGAGTTCACCAGGATCAGCAAGTCGTCCAGATTCGGCAGGATCCTGATTCTCTGATGGTGAAGGGTCGTCATCACGGCCATGACCTTGGTGAATATCCGAGGTGCCGTGGCCAAACCAGAAGGCAGGACTTGAAATCCAAAAACAAACCAGGCACAACACTGCTTAGCTTCCATCATCAGATGAGATTGGACCAGTGGCGTAACTACTGCCCCCGCAGTCCTCGCGGTGGCGCCACTGATTTACAGCAGACTGACATGCGGACGAGCGTCCGCATGTCAGTCTGCAGTCTCCTTCCCTCCGCCGCTTTTTGGAGGGACACGGAGGGCACACAGCGCGCCTCCCTGTGTCCCTCCTGCTGCATCATCTCCGGCGGCCGCGGGACTAATAGGGGGAAGTGCCGTCCGTGAGCTCTAATTGGCTCACGAACCGGCACTTCCCCCTATTAGACCCGCGGCCGCCGGAGATGATGCAGCAGGAGGGACACAGGAGAGACGAGCTGTGCCCTCCGTGTCCCTCCAAAAAGCGACGGCGGGGGGGGGGTAAATATCTGGCACAGGGGGCATATATGGCACGGGGGGGGGAGGGAGGAATATCTGGCACTGGGGCATTTCTGGCACTGGGGGGAATATCTGGCACTGGGGGCATATCTGGCACTGGGGGGGATATCTGGCACTGGGGCATATATGGCACTGGGGGGAATATCTGGCACTGGGGGCATATATGGCACTGGGGGGGTATCTGGCACTGGGGGCATATATGGCACGGGGGGCATATATGGCACTGGGGGGAATATCTGGCACTGGGGGCATATATGGCACTGGGGGGGAATATCTGGCACTGGGGGCATATGTGTACCTGGCACATGGGGGGGACGACTATATTTGGCACTGGGGCATGTAAGTACCTGGCACCGTGGGGGAATATCTGGCACTGGGGACATATGTGGCACTGGGAGCACAGCCCTAGCAACAAGGACTACCTCCTAGCAACGAGCATGACACCCAGTGCATGAAACATCTGGCAACGAGCATGACACCCAGTGCATGAAACACCTGGCAACGAGCATGACACCCAGTGCATGAAACCCCTGGCAACGAGCATGACACCCTGAGCATGAAAACCCCTGGCACCGTGCATGGAACCAAGAGCATGAAACCCCTGGCAACGAGCATGACACCCAGTGCATGAAACCCCTGACAACGAGCAGGTAATTGAAAAGTAATTAGAAGCCTTACTGTAGGACTTAATGTGTAATGGGCATTACGGTGTGTGGCATAATGTATCACGGACATTGCGGTGTGTGTCATAATGTGTCGCAGGCATTACGGTGTATGGTATACTATATCGCGGGCATTGTGATATGTGGTATAATGTCTCAGGGTCATTGCAGTGTGTGGCATAATGTATCACGGACATTGCGGTGTGTGTCATAATGTGTCAGGCATTACGGTGTGTGGTATACTATATCACGGGCATTGTGGTATGTGGTATAATGTCTCAGGGTCATTGCAGTGTGGCATAATACATAACGGGCATTGCGATGTGTGGCATAGGGTATAACGGGCAGGGCATTGCGGTATGTGTCACAGGCATTACGGTGTATGGTATACTATATCACGGGCATTGTGGTATAATGTCTCAAGGTCATTGCAGTGTGTGGCATAATGTGTCACAGGCATTGTATGTGCTATAATGTATCGGGCATTGCAGTGTGTGGCATAATGTATCACGGACATTGCGGTGTGTGTCATAATGTGTCACAGACATTGTATGTGCTATAATGTATCAGGGGCATTGCAGTGTGTAGCATAATGTATAACGGGCATTGCGATTCCTGTCATAATGTGTCACAGGCATTACGGTGTGTGGCATAATGTGTCACAGACATTACGGTGTGTGGCATAATGTGTCGGGGGCATTACAGTGTGTGCATATTGTGTCGTGCATTATTGTGTGCGGCATAATGTCTAAGGGCCATTGCAGTATGAGGCATAATGTATACTGGGCATTACTATAAGGAGGAAAAATGACAAATAATGTAAGGGGCATGAATCAGGATTATTTTTCTTTCCTGTGGTGGCCAACGTATGGGCGTGCAGGTTGCAAAACTGGGGTATAAGGTAGTCTTTTCCTGCAATGCCACGCCCCTTTATGCAAAACCACGCCCACTCCAACAAAACCATGCCCCTTTTTTGACGCGCGCGCCTTAGGCGCGCGCATATTTATCCCTTTCTTGCTCCCAATTATGGAGCATGAAGGGGGGGGGGGGGGGGGCGCCGAAGAATTTTTTGGCTTGGGGGAGAAAAATTTCTAGTTACGCCACTGGATTGGACATATCCAGTGTGATGCGGCTGTAGATGATTTTTGCTGTTTCTAACTTCTACATCAATGAATAAGTTTCAAAATAGAATGCATCAAGAGAACGGTGTTGGTAGTATAAAACTACCTACAGCACCTGGTATTCCCAGGTGGTCTCACATCCAAGAACAAACCAGGCCTAAGATCAGGTGATATTGGGCATATACAGTGTGGTGTGGCTGTAGATGAGCTTAGTGGTTTCTGTTAGAGTTCTTCTACTTCTAACTACTCGTACATAAATGAATAAGCGGACGATTTATTAAACCTGGTGAAATGATAATTTGCATGGTGATAAAGTACCAGCCAATCAGCTCCTAATTGCCATGTCACAGGCTGGGTTTGAAAAATGACAGTTAGGAGCTGACTGGCTGGTACTTTATCACCTTGCACTTTATCAGTTCACCAGGCTTAATAGATCTGCCCCAATGTTTCAAAATGGAATGCATCAAGAGAACGGTGTTGCTATTGTAAAAATACACACAGCTCCTGGTATTTCCTGGTGGTCTCCCATCCAAGTACTAAAACCAGGACCAACACTGCTCAGCTTCCATGATCAGGAGAGATTGGGCAAATCCAGTGTGCTGTGGCTGTAGATGAGCTCGTGGTTTCTGTTAGAGCTCTTCTACTTCTAACTTCTGGTACATAAAAGAATATGTGTAAAAATTAAATGTACAGTACCAAGAAAAGGGTGTTGGTAGTTTAAAAACACCTAAAGAATCTGATAATACATGGATGGGAGACTGCTTGGTAGTAACAAAGTCCAATACTGCTTTGCTTCAAAGATCAAATGAGATTGGGCATATCCAGTGTGGTGTGGCTTTAGATAAGCTTTGTGGTTTCTGTTAGAGCTCTTCTACTTCTAACTACTGGTACATTAATGAATATGTATAAGGTTGTAGTTTATCCAATATCCCTTTACTACCTTACCTCCCACCCCCTCCCCTCCCCTCCCCTCCCCTCCTTATAGCTTCCTTTGTTCTCTCCTCCTCGTGTGTGCGTTATTTGTTTTCTCATACGTCCTAGAGGATGCTGGGATCACATTAAGAACCATGGGGTATAGACGGGATCCGCAGGAGACATGGGCACTTTAAGACTTTCAAAGGGTGTGAACTGTCTCCTCCCTCTATGCCCCTCCTCCAGACTCCAGTTTTAGAATTGTGCCCAGTGAGACTGGATGCACTACAGGGGAGCTCTACTGAGTTTCTCTGAAAAGACTTATGTTAGTTTTTCTTATTTTCAGGGAGGCTGCTGGCAACAGTCTCCCTGCTTCGTGGAACTTAGGGGAGAGAAGTATGACCAACTTCTAGTGAGTTCAATGGCTCTGCTTCTGGCTGACAGGACACCATTAGCTCCTGAGGGTGCTGATCGCTGGGTACGCCTAGATGCCCACTCCCGTAGCCTGCCATCACCCCCTTACAGAGCCAGAAGTCAGAAGACAGGCGAGTAGCAGAAGAACAGAAGACTTCTTCTCCAGTGACGGCATTCTGAGGTACCACGCAGCGAGCGGAATGCTGTGCGCCATGCTTCCACACAAACACAGGCACTGCAGGGTGCAGGGCATGTGGGTGGGTGGGGGGGGGGGGGCACCCTGGGCAGCATAAATTCCTCACAAAAGGCTGGCAAAAGTGGACATTAGTGCCTGGGCACTGTCCTTACCCCGCCAGCGTAATTAATTATTTGTTTCTGAGCGGGACAGAAGCGTGCCATTACAGCGGCGGGGCTTCTTCCTCACCTCACCAGCACATCTATAGAGCGTTACAAGTCTATCACTATAGAGTTTATTATTTCCCAGACTGTGTACTTTTGGTGCTGGGTTGTGAGCTGAAAAATCCTCTCTGTCCCTCTGACAGATTTACTGTAGGTCTATCCCCCATAAGCCGATGTGTCTGTGGGTACTTGGTACATGTGTGTCAACATGTCGGTGGCTGAATGTTTTTCCCAAGAGGAAACTATATTAGGAATGCAGACATATGATGGTGGCCCTGTTGGCACCACCAATAACTGACTGGGTGAAAGTTTCAATAATATCAGAGTGAGGTTGGATAAATCTGTGTCCCAGACACAGACGTAGAGAATAGATGTGATGATCATGGCTATGCTTCTTTTCCCTCAGGCCCGCAAAAATGTTACTACACACTGATACTGACTCGGATACTGATTCCTATGTCGACCATAATATTTCCTGATTAGATCCAATATTGGCAAGGAGCATTCAGTACATGATTGTGGATATTAAGGACATATTAACATCACTGAGGACCCTGCTGTTCCTTACAAAGGGGTCTATATGTATGTATATATAGATATATAATGAAAGCTGATGTAACGTTCCTCCATCTCTGTTTGAGAAAGTCTGGGCCAGCTCGACAAGATGGTTTCAAATCCCCAAAAGGTTTCCGATTGTTTATTCATTTCCTGCTGCGGACAGAATAAAGTGGGAGTCACCCCCTGTTCTGCACGGGGCCCTGTCACAAATCCAGCGGATCATATGCAGGAAGCTACATTATTTCTAGTTATGTAACCACGGGTACATTACTTAGACCTGCCATTACATGCGCATGGGTGAGTAGTAGTATTCAAGAATTGGTCGAATACCTTGTCTTCCGATATAGATATCTTGGAGAGATAGGATACTCCTTACGTTGGATCATATCAAGGACACTGCAGCATACTTACGACTGCAAGGGATATAGGACTCTTGAGTTCACGGGCCAATTTCATGGCAGTCTCGGATAGGAGGGCATTGTGGATTCACCAAGGAAATGCTGATGCTGACTCCAAGAAGAAAGGGAGTCTCTTCCCTATGAAGGTGAAGCCTTGTTTGGCAACGGCCTAGTTAATTTGATCTCGGCAGCTCCCGCAGGTAAGTCAACCTTCTTGCCCTATGTTCCCTCTCAACGGATGAAGACCCATCATTGTCTAACGCAGTCATTTTGTCGCAATAGATATGCAAGAAGTTAAGATTCCCCTTTCTTTGCAGGTAGAGGAAGGAGAAGAGGGAAGAGGTCTGTAGCCTCTTCAAGATTGCAGGAGCAGAGATCGTCCTCTGCTTCTGCCAAATCCACTGCATGACGCTGGGGCTCTCTTGCAGGAGCCCACACCAGTGGGGGCACGTCTAAAACACTTCAGTCAGTTCTGGATTAATTTGGACATGGACTCGTGGGTTTTGCAAATAGTGTCACAAGGGTACAAACTGGGGTTTCAAGACGTTCCCCCTCACCGATTGTTCAAATCGGCCTTAGTCAGCAGGGAGAAGGTTTTTATTCAAGCCTCTTCGTGCTCCCGAAGCCGGACGGCTCAGTCAGACCAATCTGAAATCTGAAATCCCTCAATTTCTACCTAAAGAAATTAAATTTCAAGATGGAATCTCTCAGGGTAGGGATCTCCAGTCCGGAGGAAGGAGATTTCATGGTTTTGGTAGACATAAGGATGCCTAATTACATGTTCCCGTTTAGCCACTGCATCAAGCTACCTGAGGTTTGCAATTCAGGATTGTCATTACCAATTTCAGACGTTGCCGTTTGGTCTGTCCACGGCTCCGAGGATTTTCACCAGGGTGATGGTGGAAATGATGGTTCTCCTTCGCAAGCAAGGAGTCACAATTATGCCGTACTTGGATGATCTCCTGATAAAGGCGAGATCCAGGGACCAGTTGGTGCAAAACATCTACTCTCCCTGACAGTTCTTCAACAACATGGTTGGCTCCTAAACTTGCCAAAATCGCAGTTGGTCCCAATGACGCGGTTGTTGTTTCTGGGAGTCATACTGGAGGCTTTCTTCCAGTGGAAAGGCTATGGAGTTCCAGAGTCTGGTCAAACAAATTCTGAAACCAGCAAGAGTGTTAATCCATCAATGCATTCTGTTGCTGGGGAAGATGGTTGCGGCCTACGAGGCCATTCAGTTTTGCAGGTTCCATGCCAGAGTGTTCCAGTGGGACCTGTTGGACAAGTGGTCCGGATCCCACCTACACATGCACCGGAGGATAATCCTGTCTTCCAAGACCAGAATCTTACTCCATTGGTGGCTGCACAGTTCTCACCTCCTAGAGGGGCGATGGTTCGGGATCCAGGACTGGATCCTAGGGACCATGGATGCAACCCTCCGAGGCTGGGGAGCAGTCACACAGGGGGAAAACATCCAAGGAAGATGGTCAAGTCAGGAAAGTTTTCTCCACATAAATGTTCTGGAGTTAAGGGCCATTTAATAACTGCAGACACAGTACGCACTGGGACGGGTGCCCAGCATCCTCTACGGACTAAGAGAAAAGGATTTACCGGTAGGTATTAAAATCCTATTTTCTCTAACGTCCTAGAGGATGCTGGGGACTCCGTAAGGACCATGGGGATAGATAGGCTCCGCAGGAGACATGGGTACTTTAAGAAAGACTTTAGTTCTGGGTGTGCACTGGCTCCTCCCTCTATGCCCCTCCTCCAGACCTCAGTTTGATACTGTGCCCAGTGGAGACTGGGTGCTTTTCAGGAGCTCTCCTGAGCTTTCTGACAGAAAGTATTTTGTTAGGTTTTTAATTTTCAGAGAGCACTGCTGGCAACAGACTCCCTCATCGAGGGACTGAGGGGAGAGAAGCAGCCCTACTCTCTGAGTTGCAAGGTCCTGCTTCTTAGGCTACTGGACACCATTAGCTCCAGAGGGATTGGTATGCAGGATCTCACCCTCGCCGTCCGTCCCAGAGCCGCGCCTCCGTCCCCCTTGCAGAGCCGGAAGATAGAAGCCGGGTGAGTATGAGAAGAAAAGAAGACTTCAGAGGCGGCAGAAGACTTCATGATCTTCACTGAAGTAACGCACAGCACTGCAGCTGTGCGCCATTGCTCCCATACACCTCACACACTCCGGTCACTGTAAGGGTGCAGGGCGCAGGGGGGGGGGGGGGGGGGGGGCACCCTGGGCAGCAATATAAACCTCTTTTTGGCAAAAATATAACACATATACAGCGGGGCACTGTATATATGTATGAGCCCCCGCCAATTTTACAGTTTAAGCGGGACAGAAGCCTGCCGCCGAGGGTGCGGGGCTTCTCCCTCAGCACTCACCAGCGCCATTTTTTCTTCACAGCACCGCTGAGAGGAAGCTCCCCGGACTCTCCCCTGCTTATACCACGGTAGACAAGAGAGTTGAAAAGAGGGGGGGGGGGGCACATAATTTGGCGCAAATTACATACAGCAGTACTACTGGGCAAACATTAAGTTACTGTGTATTCCTGGGTTATATAGCGCTGGGGTGTGTGCTGGCATACTCTCTCTCTGTCTCTCCAAAGGGCCTTGTGGGGAAACTGTCTTCAGAAAAAGCATTCCCTGTGTGTGTGGTGTGTCGGTACACGTGTGTCGACATGTCTGAGGAAGAAGGCTATATTAGAGAGGAGCAGGAGCAAATGAATGTGGTGTCTCCGCCGACAGCTGATTGGATGGATATGTGGAATGTTTTAAATGCTAGTGTAAACTCATTGCACAAAAGATTAGACAAGGCTGACGCTTTGGGACAGTCAGGGTCTCAACCCATGCCTGATCCTATGTTGCAGGGACTGTCAGGGTCTCATAAGCGCCCACTATCCCAGATTGTTGACACAGATACAGACACAGATTCTGACTCCAGTGTCGATTACGATGATGCAAAGTTACAGCCAAAATTGGCAAAATCCATTCGATATATGATTATGGCAATAAAAGATGTTTTGCACATCAGAGAGGAACCCCCTGTCCCTGACAAGAGGGTACATATGTACAAGGTGAAAAAGCCTGAGGTAACCTTTGAGGGGGTCACACGAGCTGAACGAGTTATGTGAAAAAGCTTGGGAATCTCCAGATAAAAGACTGCAGATTTCCAAAAGGATTCTTATGGCGTATCCTTTCCCATCAATGGATAGGTTACGATGGGAATCCTCCCCTAGGGTGGACAAAGCATTAACACGCTTATCCAAGAAGGTAGCCCTCCCGTCCCAGTATACGGCTACCCTCAAAGAGTCTGCTGACCGCAAACAGGAGATTACCCTGAAGTCCATTTATACACATTCAGGTACCTTACTCAGACCGGCAATTGCGTCGGCCTGGGTGTGTAGTGCTGTAGCGGCATGGACGGATACCTTATCTGAGGGGATGGATACCCTAGATAAGGATACTATTTTATTGACCCTGGGGCATATAAGAGATGCTGTCCTATATATGTGTGTATGCAAACTACAGGTGGTGCTGCAGGGCTCACACCCTTTTACTTGTCTTGTAGAGCAACTCTGGAGCTGTTTCTGGGTCCAGCTGCTGCAAGAAATCAGCTTGAATGCTTCAGGGGCTGGGGCATGGCCAACATGAGCCCACACTGATGGGGGGTGGGGGTGTATAAAGCGATTTAGGGGTCATCCAAGCGCAACCCCACAAAGGCCACCATGCCCTGCGTGACCCTTTTCTCTTTTCATATGCAGACGAGGGTTGCAGCCAACTATGCCCACTGCTTGGATGACATCACTATATGCAAATCCATCTGCTGCAGGCCTTCCCCCAGGAATGCTTGCAGTAGTTGTTGCATTTGGTTTGTTGTTTGGGGGTGCTTCAGTATTAGGCAGCCTTCTGCCCTCCCACATTCGTCTGAAAATGTGTTCTCCCTGCAGTTGTTGTTCCCAGATGAGAGTTCCCTTGTGCTTCCTCAGTTGAATCTCCTTAACTTGACAGGGGTGTGCCCGAGCAGCCGCCCTCCACAGCCCTATCCCAACACATACTTATCTTGCATATGAGATCTCTTGATCATGAAGATAGTTCTCACAGGGTGAGGTTCATCCATTACATTTTAAAGTAGGAAGGTACAAATTACATATTCAAATTACATATATGTGCTGGATTCAAATGTTTTCCCCCTTTCCTTTCTCAATTGTGCCCATCAGCAGCTATTCTAATGTTGCTGCCAATGGGTGTGACGCATTCATTTCTTCTGTGGGGTACACTGGACTCCACAAGGATTCACATTGTATATGTACACCAGAGTAGGATCTTGATCTGAGGCACCAACAGGCTCAAAGCTTTTGACTGTTCCCAAGATGCTCAGCGCCCCCTCCTCTATAACCTCGCTTCCATGAACAGGGAGCTCAGTTTGTAGTTGGTGCCTTCAGTAGCAGGCCACTTAACAGGGGGCTGCCTCAGGCAGCCTATTCTTAGCTATTAATTTTGGCATGAAAAGAAGAACTTTTTTTATAAGAATCTACAAGGGCTGCAGCAGGCTAGGTCTAATAGACCTCTTTACTGCAGCTCCATCACTCCCAGTGGCGCAGTATACTCCCGTGCCCCGGTTGCTGGGTCACTGCAGCGGAGGCTCCGGTTTCTTCCTAAGGTCAGTCACACACACACCGCCCTCCGGGATCACGAGGCCGCTGATGGGGGCGGGCCGTGTGCGCACTGGCGTGGACACTGATTACTGGGCAGCCGCTCCACTAGCCACCAGGGACAGTTAAGGAGCACAGCTCTGGGGTTTTTTCTCCTATATTAACCCCATTTTGTACTACCCGCAGTGCATTGTGATAGGTAATGGGGCCTGATTCAGGTTGGATCGCAATCCAACTGCAAAAACTGCTAAGAGCATACGCATCCGCCTGCATTTTCTGCGGCACCCCGCAGATAATGCGATCACCTCTGACTGTGAATCAGTGAAGGGGGGGGGGGGAGGGGGGTCAACAACACTCCATTTCCAAGTCGGAGATGGAGCGGTGCGGGGGCACGGTTTCAAAATGGGGTCGGCAACGGAGAAACAGGAGGCGTGGTCAGAGCAGCTGCATGACATCACATGGGCCGGACTCTGCCAGTGGAGCCCCAGCGTCATGAGGTAGATTTTGTAGAGGCCGGGGAGGACTTCTGTTCCTGGGAACTAGCTGTGTTGTGCAGCTTTATTCCTCTGCCCCTACCTCTGGCAAGAAAGGACGCACCTCGCACTTTCTTGTTTCTTTGTGACCGAAAGGACTGCATTTGATAATGCGGAGCTTTCTTATGCTGTGAGGGAACATAAGGTAAAAAATTTGATTTTCCAACTGTAGCTGTGCGTGTTAATGCTTTGTCCATCCTACGGGAGGATTTCCATCGTAACCTATCCGTTGATGGAAAAGGATACGCCATAAGAATCCTTTTGGAAATCTGCAGTCTTTTATCTGGAGATTCCCAAGCTTTTTCACATAACTCGTTCAGCTCGTGTGACCCCCTCAAAGGTTACCTCAGGCTTCTTTCCCTTGTACATATGTACCCTCTTGTCAGGGACAGGGGGTTCCTCTGTGATGTGCAAAACATCTTTTATTGCCATAATCATATATCGAATGGATTTTGCCAATTTTGCCTGTAACTTTGCATCATCGTAATCGACACTGGAGTCAGAATCCGTGTCGGTATCTGTGTCAACAATCTGGGATAGTGGGCGCTTATGAGACCCTGACAGTCCCTGCAACATAGGATCAGGCATGGGTTGAGTCCCTGACTGTCCCAAAGCTTCAGCCTTGTCTAATCTTTTGTACAATGAGTTTACACTAGCATTTAAAACATTCCACATATCCATCCAATCAGGTGTCAGCGGAGACACCACATTCATTTGCTCCCGCTCCTCTCTAATATAGCCTTCTTCCTCAGACATGTCGACACACGTGTACCGACACACCACACACACAGGGAATACTTTTTCTGAAGACAGTTTCCCCACAAGGCCCTTTGGAGAGACAGAGAGAGAGTATGCCAGCACACTCACCAGCGCTATATAACCCAGGAATAACACAGTAACTTAATGTTTGTCCAGTAGCGCTGCTGTATGTAATTTGCGCCGAATTATGTTCCCCCCCCCTCTCTTTTCAACCCTCTTCTCTACCGTGGTATAAGCAGGGGAGAGTCCGGGGAGCTTCCTCTCAGCGGTGCTGTTGAGAAAAAATGGCGCTGGTGAGTGCTGAGGGAGAAGCCCCGCCCCCTCGGCGGCGGACTTCTGTCCCGCTTAAACTGTAAAATTGGTGGGGGCTCATACATATATACAGTGCCCAGCTGTATATATGTTATATTTTTGCCAAAAAGAGGTTTATATTGCTGCCCAGGGTGCCCCCCCTGCGCCCTGCACCCTTACAGTGACCGGAGTATGTGAGGTGTATGGGAGCAATGGCGCACAGCTGCAGTGCTGTGCGCTACCTCAGTGAAGATCATGAAGTCCTCTGCCGCCTCTGAAGTCTTCTTTTCTTCTCATACTCACCCGGCTTCTATCTTCCGGCTCTGCGAGGGGGACGGACGGCGAGGGTGAGATCCTGCGTACCAATCCCTTTGGAGCTAATCCCTTTGGAGCTAATGGTGTACAGTAGCTTAAGAAGCAGGACCTTGCAACTCGGAGAGTAGGGCTGCTTCTCTCCCCTCAGTCCCTCGATGCAGGGAGTCTGTTGCCAGCAGTGCTCCCTGAAAATTAAAAACCTAACAAAATACTTTCTGTCAGAAAGCTCAGGAGAGCTCCTGAAAAGCACCCAGTCTCCACTGGGCACAGTATCAAACTGAGGTATGGAGGAGGGGCATAGAGGGAGAAGCCAGTGCACACCCAGAACTAAAGTCTTTCTTAAAGTGCCCATGTCTCCTGCGGAGCCCGTCTATCCCCATGGTCCTTACGGAGTCCCCAGCATCCTCTAGGACGTTAGAGAAAATAGGATTTTAATACCTACCGGTAAATCCTTTTCTCTTAGTCCGTAGAGGATGCTGGGCACCCGTCCCAGTGCGTACTGTGTCTGCAGTTATTAAATGGCCCTTAACTCCAGAACATTTATGTGGAGACAACTTTCCCGACTTGACCATCTTCCTTGGACGTTTTCCCCCTGTGTGACTGCTCCCCAGCCTCGGAGGGTTGCATCCATGGTCCCTAGGATCCAGTCCTGGATCCCGAACCTTCGCCCCTCTAGGAGGTGAGAACTGAGTGTGCAGCCACCAATGGAGTGAGATTCTGGTCTTGGAAGACAGGATTATCCTCCGGTGCGTGTGTAGGTGGGATCCGGACCACTTGTCCAACAGGTCCCACTGGAACACTCTGGCATGGAACCTGCCAAACTGAATGGGCTCGTAGGCCGCAACCATCTTCCCCAGCAACCAAATGCATTGATGGATTAACACTCTTGCTGGTTTCAGAATTTGTTTGACCAGACTCTGGATCTCCAGAGCCTTTCCACTGGAAGAAAACCTCTTCTGTGTCCAGTATCACTCCCAAAAACAACAACCGCGTCATTGGGACCAACTGCGATTTTGGCAAGTTTAGGAGCCAACCATGTTGTTGAAGAACTGTCAGGGAGAGTGCAATGTTTTGCACTAACTGGTCCCTGGATCTCGCCTTTATCAAGAGATCATCCAAGTACGGGATAATTGTTACTCCTTGCTTGCGATCACCCTGGTGAAAATCCTCAGAGCCGTGGACAGACCAAACGGCAATGTCTGAAATTGGTAATGACAATACTGAATTGCAAACCTCAGGTAGCTTGATGCAGAGGCTAAATGGGAACATGTAAGTAGGCATCCTTTATGTCTACTAAAACCATGAAATCTCCTTCCTCCGGACTGGAGATCACTGCACTGAGAGATTCCATCTTGAAATTGAATTTCCTTAGGTAGAAATTGAGGGATTTCAGATTTCAGATTGGTCTGACTGAGCCGTCCGGCTTAGGGACCACGAAGAGGCTTGAATAAAAACCTTCTCCCTGCTGACTAAGGCCGATTTGAACAATCGTTGAGGGGGAACATCTTGAAACCCCAGTTTGTACCCTTGGGACACTATTTGTAAAACACACGAGTCCATGTCCGAATGAATCCAGAACTGACTGAAGAGTTTTAGACGTGCCCCCACTGGTGCGGGCTCCTGCAAGAGAGCCCCAGCGTCATGCAGTGGATTTGGCAGAAGCAGAGGATGATCTCTGCTCCTGCGATCTTGAAGAGGTTGCAGACCTCTTCTCTCTTCTCCCTCCTCTACCTGCAAAGAAAGGGGAATCTTAACTTCTTGCATATCTATTGGGCCGAAATGACTGCATCAGATAATGATGCGTCTTCATCCGTTGGGAGGGAACATAGGGCAAGAAGGTTGACTTACCTGCGGGAGCTGCCGAGATCAAATTAACTAGGCAGTCACCAAACAAGGCTTCACCTTCATAGGGAAGAGACTCCCTTTCTTCTTGGAGTCAGCATCAGCATTCTCCTGGTGAATCCACAATGCCCTCCTATCCGAGACTGCCATGAAATTGGCCCGTGAACTCAAGAGTCCTATATCCCTTGCAGTCTCACGTAAGTATGCTGCAGTGTCCTTGATATGATACAACGTAAGGAGTATCCCATCTCTCCAGGGTATCTATATCGGATGACAAGGTATTCGACCAATTCTTGAATACTACTACTCACCCATGCACATGTAATGGCAGGTCTAAGTAATGTACCCGTGGTTACATAACTAGAAATAATGTAGCTTCCTGCATACGATCCGCTGGATTTGTTAGAGGGCCCCGTGCAGAACAGGGGGTGACTCCCACTTTATTCTGTCCGCGGCGGGAAATGAATAAACAACCAGAATCCTTTTGGGGATTTGAAACCATCTTGTCGAGCTGGCCCAGACTTTCTCAAACAGAGATGGAGGAACGTTACATCAGCTTTCATTATATATCTATATATACATACATATAGACCCCTTTGTCAGTAACAGCAGGGTCTTCAGTGATTTTAATATGTCCTTAATATCCACAATCATGTACTGAATGCTCCTTGCCAATATTGGATCTAATCAGGAAACATTATGGTCGACATAGGAATCAGTATCCGTGTCAGTATCAGTGTGTAGTAACTGGGCAAAATAACATTTTTGCGACCCCGCGGGGCCTGAGGGAAAAGAAACATAGCCATGAACATCACATCTATTCTCTACGTCTGTGTCTGGGACACAGATTTATCCAACCTTACTCTGATATTACTGAAACATTTACCCAGTCAGTTATTGGTGGTGCCAACAGGGCCACCATCATATGTCTGCATTCCTAATATAGTTTCCTCTTGGGAAAAACATTCAGCCACTGACATGTTGACACACATGTACCAAGTACCCACAGACACACCGGCTTATGGGGGACAGACCGTCAGTAAATCTGTCAGAGGGACACAGCACGAGTGGAGAGGCCGCAGCAGAAATGTCTGCACTGGTGTCAGTAGGTGACTGAGGCAGGGATGACTGGGAGATAGTGGGTGACTGAAGCATGTATGAGTGGGAGATAGTGGGTGACTGAGGCCGGGGTGACTGGGAGATAGTGAGTGACAGGGAGATAGTGGGTTACTGAGGGAGGCGTGATAGGAAGGGGTTGGGTAAGTATGGGAAGAAAGTGGGTGACAGGGATAATAAATGACTAAGGCAGGGGTGATAGGGAGATAGTGGATGACTGTGGCAGGGGTGACAGGGACAGTAAGAGACTGAGGCAGGGGTGACAGGGATAGTGGCTGACTGAGGCAGGGGTGACTGGGAGATAGTGGGTGACTGAGGCAGGGTTGACAGGGATAGTGGGTGACTGAAGCAGGGGTGATAGGGTGACAGTGGGTGACTCAAGCAGGGGTGACTGGTATAGTGGGTGACTGAGGCAGGGATCGCAGGTATAGTGGTTGACTGAGGCAGCGGTGACTGGGAGATAGTGGGTAACTGAGGCAGGGGTGACAGGGAAAGTGTGTGACTCAGGCAGGGGTGATAGGGAGATAGTGGGCAGCATATCTCTGCGTCACTGCAGCAGCACATTCCTGCTTCAATGACAGCAGCACATCCCTGCCTCACTTATAGCAGCACATCCCTGCCTCGCTGACAGCAGCACATCCCTGCCTCGCTGACAGCAGCACATCCCTGCCTCGCTGACAGCAGCACATCCCTGCTTCGCTGACAGCAGCACATCCCTGCTTCGCTGACAGCAGCACATCCCTGCCTCGCTGACAGCAGCACATCCCTGCCTCGCTGACAGCAGCACAGCACTGCTTCGCTGACAGCAGCACATCACTGCTTCACTACCAGCAGCACATCCCTGCCTCACTGGCAGCAGCACATCCCTGCCTTACTGACAGCTGTATATAGGGCCTAATTCAGACCTGATCCCTGCTGTGCATATTCACACAACAGGAGATCAGGTCTGAAGTGCGTGTGTGCTGGTGCCGCAGTGCACCGGCACATGCCAGAGATGCGATCAGCATCTCTGCCCAGTGAGCGCCTCTGCCTGATTGACAGGCAGAGGCGGTCACTGGGCAGGAGGAGTCGGGCCAGCGGCGTTGTGCCGCCATTTTGGGGGCACAGTCAGGACAACGCAGACATGACCGGACCGTATGGGGGCGGGCCGTGACGGCTGCGTGACCCGGACAGCAACGGGCCTTATTTACTAAAATCTCAGATAAATTTTATGGCATTTATGTGCAGTCTAGTTTGCACAGTTGATAGAGTGTTGATCTTGCACTATCAATGTAAGCCTCACATAGGTTTGATACACATGTAAGTTTGTTTTTATTTTACTACATTGTGGTTTGTGGCTCTATACCATGTAATGCATGTCTTTTAACAGTAGTCAAGTCTTCCAATGTGCTTGTTAGTGAAACCCAATAGATAGCTTTATTTTATTTTGTTTCTTCAAATATTGAATGCATATGTCTTATAACTTTTTTTTTTAAATATATATACATTTTTATTATAAGATTTTCAATGACACAAGTACATACAAGTTGCAGATTATGGATTGTGAAGGACAAATCAACCATATAAACAATTTAAGCAATTTAAATTACATGCAGGTAGTAGAATATCAAACTCCTTGGATGAGAGTTGGTCGTAATAAACTAGGATAGAAAAGAATAAAGTAGAAAATAAGATTTTAAACCTACCGGTAAATCTTTTTCTCGTAGTCCGTAGAGGATGCTGGGGACTCCGTAAGGACCATGGGGATAGACAGGCTCCACAGGAGACACGGGCACTTTAAGAAAGACTTTAGTTCTGGGTGT
>NW_026968380.1:0-99818 GCF_028390025.1 Pseudophryne corroboree
CTACACGTTAATGCCCTGAATTTTCCAATGCCTAGCTCTTTGCAAAAGAGAGATATCGGCAAGGAAAAGCTGTATTGTACCTTTGCATTTTTCTCCCAAACGAAGGACACTAGAATGAAAATTTTAAAGCCTCCTATTAGTGCTTCATCTACACGTTATAGCCCTGAATTTTCCAATGCCTATCTCTTTGCAAAAGAGAGATATCGGCAAGGAAAAGCTGTATTGTACCTTTGCATTTTTCTCCCAAACGAAGGACACTAGATTGAACATTTTAAAGCCTCCTATTAGTGCTTCATCTACACGTTATAGACCTGAATTTTCCAATGCCTAGCTCTTTGCAAAAGAGAGATATCGGCAAGGAAAAGCGGTATTGTACCTTTGCATTTTTCTCCCAAACGAAATACACTAGAATGAAAATTTTAAAGCCTCCTGTTAGTGCTTCATCTACACGTTATAGCCCTGAATTTTCCAATGCCTATCTCTTTGCAAAAGAGAGATATCGGCAAGGAAAAGCTGTATTGTACCTTTGCATTTTTCTCCCAAACGAAGGACACTAGAATGAAAATTTTAAAGCCTCCTATTAGTGCTTCATCTACACGTTATAACCCTGAATTTACCAATGCCTATCTCTTTGCAAAAGAGAGATATCGGCAAGGAAAAGCTGTATTGTACCTTTGCAGTTTTCTCCCAAACGAAGGACACTAGAATGAAAATTTTAAAGCCTCCTGTTAGTGCTTCATCTACACGTTATAGCCCTGAATTTTCCAATGCCTAACTCTTTGCAAAAGAGAGATATCGGCAAGGAAAAGCTGTATTGTACCTTTGCATTTTTCTCCCAAACGAAAGACACTAGAATGAAAATTTTAAAGCCTCCTATTAGTGCTTCATCTACACGTTATAGCCCTGAATTTACCAATGCCTATCTCTTTGCAAAAGAGAGATATCGGCAAGGAAAAGCTGTATTGTACCTTTGCATTTTTCTCCCAAACGAAGGACACTAGAAAGAACATTTTAAAGCCTCCTGTTAGGCCATCATCTACACGACATAGCCCTGAATTTTCCAATGCGCAGCTCTTTGCAAAAGAGAGATATTGGCAAGGAAAAGCTGTCTTGTACCTTTGCATTTTTCTCCCAAACGAAAGACACTAGAATGAAAATTTTAAAGCCTCCTGTTAGTGCTTCATCTACACGTTATAGCCCTGAATTTTCCAATGCCTATCTCTTTGCAAAAGAGATATATTGGCAAGGAAAAGCTGTATTGTACCTTTGCATTTTTCTCCCAAACGAAGGACACTAGAATGAAAATTTTAAAGCCTCCTGTTAGTGCTTCATCTACACGTTATAGCCCTGAATTTTCCAATGCCTATCTCTTTGCAAAAGAGAGATATCGGCAAGGAAAAGCTGTATTGTACCTTTGCATTTTTCTCCCAAACGAAAGACACTAGAATGAAAATTTTAAAGCCTCCTGTTAGTGCTTCATCTACACGTTATAGCCCTGCATTTTCCAATGCCTATCTCTTTGCAAAAGAGAGATATCGGCAAGGAAAAGCAGCATTGTACTTTTGCATTTTTCTCCCAAACGAAAGACACTAGAATGAAAATTTTAAAGCCTCCTGTTAGGCCATCATCTACACGACATAGCCCTGAATTTTCCAATTCGCAGCTCTTTGCAAAAGAGAGATATTGGCAAGGAAAAGCTGTCTTGTACCTTTGCATTTTTCTCCCAAACGAAGGTCACTAGAAAGAAAATTTTAAAGCCTCCTGTTAGGCCATAATCTACACGACATAGCCCTGAATTTTCCAATGCGCAGCTCTTTGCAAAAGAGAGATATTGGCAAGGAAAAGCTGTCTTGTACCATTGCATTTTTCTCCCAAACGAAGGACACTAGAAAGAAAATTTTAAAGCCTCCTGTTAGGCCATCATCTACACGACATAGCCCTGAATTTTCCAATGCGCAGCTCTTTGCAAAAGAGAGATATTGGCAAGGAAAAGCTGTCTTGTACCTTTGCATTTTTCTCCCAAACGAAGGTCACTAGAAAGAAAATTTTAAAGCCTCCTGTTAGGCCATCATCTACACGACATAGCCCTGAATTTTCCAATGAGTAGCTCTTTGCAAAAGAGAGATATTGGCAAGGAAAAGCTGTCTTGTACCTTTGCATTTTTCTCCCAAACGAAGGACACTAGAAAGAAAATTTTAAAGCCTCCTGTTAGGCCATCATCTACACGACATAGCCCTGAATTTTCCAATGCGCAGCTCTTTGCAAAAGAGAGATATTGGCAAGGAAAAGCTGTCTTGTACCATTGCATTTTTCTCCCAAACGAAGGACACTAGAAAGAACATTTTAAAGCCTCCTGTTAGGCCATCATCTACACGACATAGCCCTGAATTTTCCAATGCGCAGCTCTTTGCAAAAGAGAGATATTGGCAAGGAAAAGCTGTCTTGTACCTTTGCATTTTTCTCCCAAACGAAGGACACTAGAAAGAAAATTTTAAAGCCTCCTGTTAGGCCATCATCTACACGACATAGCCCTGAATTTTCCAATGCGTAGCTCTTTGCAAAAGAGAGATATTGGCAAGGAAAAGCTGTCTTGTACCTTTGCATTTTTCTCCCAAACGAAGGACACTAGAAAGAAAATTTTAAAGCCTCCTGTTAGGCCATCATCTACACGACATAGCCCTGAATTTTCCAATCCGTAGCTCTTTGCAAAAGAGAGATATTGGCAAGTAAAAGCTGTCTTGTACCTTTGCATTTTTCTCCCAAACGAAGGACACTAGAAAGAAAATTTTAAAGCCTCCTGTTAGGCCATCATCTACACGACATAGCCCTGAATTTTCCAATGCGCAGCTCTTTGCAAAAGAGATATATTGGCAAGGAAAAGCTGTCTTGTACCATTGCATTTTTCTCCCAAACGAAGGACACTAGAAAGAGAATTTTAAAGCCACCTGTTAGGCCATCATCTACACGACATAGCCCTGAATTTTCCAATGCGTAGCTCTTTGCAAAAGAGAGATATTGGCAAGGAAAAGCTGTCTTGTACCTTTGCATTTTTCTCCCAAACGAAGGACACTAGAAAGAAAATTTTAAAGCCTCCTGTTAGGCCATCATCTACACGACATAGCCCTGAATTTTCCAATGCGCAGCTCTTTGCAAAAGAGATATATTGGCAAGGAAAAGCTGTCTTGTACTTTTGCATTTTTCTCCCAAACGAAAGACACTAGAATGAAAATTTTAAAGCCTCCTGTTAGTGCTTCATCTACACGTTATAGCCCTGAATTTTCCAATGCCTAGCTCTTTGCAAAAGAGAGATATTGGCAAGGAAAAGCTGTATTGTACCTTTGCATTTTTCTCCCAAACGAAGGACACTAGATTGAACATTTTAAAGCCTCCTATTAGTGCTTCATCTACACGTTATAGACCTGAATTTTCCAATGCCTAGCTCTTTGCAAAAGAGAGATATCGGCAAGGAAAAGCGGTATTGTACCTTTGCATTTTTCTCCCAAACGAAATACACTAGAATGAAAATTTTAAAGCCTCCTGTTAGTGCTTCATCTACACGTTATAGCCCTGAATTTTCCAATGCCTATCTCTTTGCAAAAGAGAGATATCGGCAAGGAAAAGCTGTATTGTACCTTTGCATTTTTCTCCCAAACGAAGGACACTAGAATGAAAATTTTAAAGCCTCCTATTAGTGCTTCATCTACACGTTATAGCCCTGAATTTACCAATGCCTATCTCTTTGCAAAAGAGAGATATCGGCAAGGAAAAGCTGTATTGTACCTTTGCAGTTTTCTCCCAAACGAAGGACACTAGAATGAAAATTTTAAAGCCTCCTGTTAGTGCTTCATCTACACGTTATAGCCCTGAATTTTCCAATGCCTAACTCTTTGCAAAAGAGAGATATCGGCAAGGAAAAGCTGTATTGTACCTTTGCATTTTTCTCCCAAACGAAAGACACTAGAATGAAAATTTTAAAGCCTCCTATTAGTGCTTCATCTACACGTTATAGCCCTGAATTTACCAATGCCTATCTCTTTGCAAAAGAGAGATATCGGCAAGGAAAAGCTGTATTGTACCTTTGCATTTTTCTCCCAAACGAAAGACACTAGAATGAAAACTTTAAAGCCTCCTGTTAGTGCTTCATCTACACGTTATAGCCCTGAATTTTCCAATGCCTATCTCTTTGCAAAAGAGAGATATCGGCAAGGAAATGCTGTATTGTACCTTTGCATTTTTCTCCCAAACGAAAGACACTAGAATGAAAATTTTAAAGCCTCTTGTTAGTGCTTCATCTACACGTTATAGCCCTGCATTTTCCAATGCCTATCTCTTTGCAAAAGAGAGATATCGGCAAGGAAAAGCTGCATTGTACCTGTGCATTTTTCTCCCAAACGAAAGACACTAGAATGAAAATTTTAAAGCCTACTGTTAGTGCTTCATCTACACGTTAATGCCCTGAATTTTCCAATGCCTAGCTCTTTGCAAAAGAGAGATATCGGCAAGGAAAAGCTGTATTGTACCTTTGCATTTTTCTCCCAAACGAAGGACACTAGAATGAAAATTTTAAAGCCTCCTATTAGTGCTTCATCTACACGTTATAGCCCTGAATTTTCCAATGCCTATCTCTTTGCAAAAGAGAGATATCGGCAAGGAAAAGCTGTATTGTACCTTTGCATTTTTCTCCCAAACGAAGGACACTAGATTGAACATTTTAAAGCCTCCTATTAGTGCTTCATCTACACGTTATAGACCTGAATTTTCCAATGCCTAGCTCTTTGCAAAAGAGAGATATCGGCAAGGAAAAGCGGTATTGTACCTTTGCATTTTTCTCCCAAACGAAATACACTAGAATGAAAATTTTAAAGCCTCCTGTTAGTGCTTCATCTACACGTTATAGCCCTGAATTTTCCAATGCCTATCTCTTTGCAAAAGAGAGATATCGGCAAGGAAAAGCTGTATTGTACCTTTGCATTTTTCTCCCAAACGAAGGACACTAGAATGAAAATTTTAAAGCCTCCTATTAGTGCTTCATCTACACGTTATAACCCTGAATTTACCAATGCCTATCTCTTTGCAAAAGAGAGATATCGGCAAGGAAAAGCTGTATTGTACCTTTGCAGTTTTCTCCCAAACGAAGGACACTAGAATGAAAATTTTAAAGCCTCCTGTTAGTGCTTCATCTACACGTTATAGCCCTGAATTTTCCAATGCCTAACTCTTTGCAAAAGAGAGATATCGGCAAGGAAAAGCTGTATTGTACCTTTGCATTTTTCTCCCAAACGAAAGACACTAGAATGAACATTTTAAAGCCTTCTATTAGTGCTTCATCTACACGTTATAGCCCTGAATTTACCAATGCCTATCTCTTTGCAAAAGAGAGATATCGGCAAGGAAAAGCTGTATTGTACCTTTGCATTTTTCTCCCAAACGAAAGACACTAGAATGAAAACTTTAAAGCCTCCTGTTAGTGCTTCATCTACACGTTATAGCCCTGAATTTTCCAATGCCTATCTCTTTGCAAAAGAGAGATATCGGCAAGGAAATGCTGTATTGTACCTTTGCATTTTTCTCCCAAACGAAAGACACTAGAATGAAAATTTTAAAGCCTCTTGTTAGTGCTTCATCTACACGTTATAGCCCTGCATTTTCCAATGCCTATCTCTTTGCAAAAGAGAGATATCGGCAAGGAAAAGCTGCATTGTACCTGTGCATTTTTCTCCCAAACGAAAGACACTAGAATGAAAATTTTAAAGCCTACTGTTAGTGCTTCATCTACACGTTAATGCCCTGAATTTTCCAATGCCTAGCTCTTTGCAAAAGAGAGATATCGGCAAGGAAAAGCTGTATTGTACCTTTGCATTTTTCTCCCAAACGAAGGACACTAGAATGAAAATTTTAAAGCTTCCTATTAGTGCTTCATCTACACGTTATAGCCCTGAATTTTCCAATGCCTATCTCTTTGCAAAAGAGAGATATCGGCAAGGAAAAGCTGTATTGTACCTTTGCATTTTTCTCCCAAACGAAGGACACTAGAATGAAAATTTTAAAGCCTCCTGTTAGTGCTTCATCTACACGTTATAGCCCAGAATTTTCCAATGCCTATCTCTTTGCAAAAGAGAGATA
The DNA here is from genome assembly GCF_028390025.1 of Pseudophryne corroboree. Taxonomy (NCBI): domain Eukaryota; kingdom Metazoa; phylum Chordata; class Amphibia; order Anura; family Myobatrachidae; genus Pseudophryne; species Pseudophryne corroboree. Next base: position 6,124 of record NW_026968380.1, read on the forward strand.
TCGGCAAGGAAAAGCTGTCTTGTACCTTTGCATTTTTCTCCCAAACGAAGGACACTAGAAAGAAAATTTTAAAGCCTCCTGTTAGGCCATCATCTACACGACATAGCCCTGAATTTTCCAATGCGTAGCTCTTTGCAAAAGAGAGATATTGGCAAGGAAAAGCTGTCTTGTACCTTTGCATTTTTCTCCCAAACGAAGGACACTAGAAAGAAAATTTTAAAGCCTCCTGTTAGGCCATCATCTACACGACATAGCCCTGAATTTGACAATGCGCAGCTCTTTGCAAAAGAGAGATATTGGCAAGGAAAAGCTGTCTTGTACCATTGCATTTTTCTCCCAAACGAAGGACACTAGAAAGAAAATTTTAAAGCCTCCTGTTAGGCCATCATCTACACGACATAGCCCTGAATTTTCCAATGCGTAGCTCTTTGCAAAAGAGAGATATTGGCAAGGAAAAGCTGTCTTGTACCTTTGCATTTTTCTCCCAAACGAAGGACACTAGAAAGAAAATTTTAAAGCCTCCTGTTAGGCCATCATCTACACGACATAGCCCTGAATTTTCCAATCCGTAGCTCTTTGCAAAAGAGAGATATTGGCAAGGAAAAGCTGTATTGTACCTTTGCATTTTTCTCCCAAACGAAAGACACTAGAATGAAAATTTTAAAGCCTCCTGTTAGTGCTTCATCTACACGTTATAGCCCTGAATTTTCCAATGCCTATCTCTTTGCAAAAGAGAGATATCGGCAAGGAAAAGCTGTATTGTACCTTTGCATTTTTCTCCCAAACGAAAGACACTAGAATGAAAATTTTAAAGCCTCCTGTTAGTGCTTCATCTACACGTTATAGCCCTGCATTTTCCAATGCCTATCTCTTTGCAAAAGAGAGATATCGGCAAGGAAAAGCAGCATTGTACTTTTGCATTTTTCTCCCAAACGAAAGACACTAGAATGAAAATTTTAAAGCCTCCTGTTAGGCCATCATCTACACGACATAGCCCTGAATTTTCCAATGCGCAGCTCTTTGCAAAAGAGAGATATTGGCAAGGAAAAGCTGTCTTGTACCTTTGCATTTTTCTCCCAAACGAAGGTCACTAGAAAGAAAATTTTAAAGCCTCCTGTTAGGCCATAATCTACACGACATAGCCCTGAATTTTCCAATGCGCAGCTCTTTGCAAAAGAGAGATATTGGCAAGGAAAAGCTGTCTTGTACCATTGCATTTTTCTCCCAAATGAAGGACACTAGAAAGAAAATTTTAAAGCCTCCTGTTAGGCCATCATCTACACGACATAGCCCTGAATTTTCCAATGCGCAGCTCTTTGCAAAAGAGAGATATTGGCAAGGAAAAGCTGTCTTGTACCTTTGCATTTTTCTCCCAAACGAAGGTCACTAGAAAGAAAATTTTAAAGCCTCCTGTTAGGCCGTCATCTACACGACATAGCCCTGAATTTTCCAATGAGTAGCTCTTTGCAAAAGAGAGATATTGGCAAGGAAAAGCTGTCTTGTACCTTTGCATTTTTCTCCCAAACGAAGGACACTAGAAAGAAAATTTTAAAGCCTCCTGTTAGGCCATCATCTACACGACATAGCCCTGAATTTTCCAATGCGCAGCTCTTTGCAAAAGAGAGATATTGGCAAGGAAAAGCTGTCTTGTACCATTGCATTTTTCTCCCAAACGAAGGACACTAGAAAGAAAATTTTAAAGCCTCCTGTTAGGCCATCATCTACACGACATAGCCCTGAATTTTCCAATGCGCAGCTCTTTGCAAAAGAGAGATATTGGCAAGGAAAAGCTGTCTTGTACCTTTGCATTTTTCTCCCAAACGAAGGTCACTAGAAAGAAAATTTTAAAGCCTCCTGTTAGGCCATCATCTACACGACATAGCCCTGAATTTTCCAATGAGTAGCTCTTTGCAAAAGAGAGATATTGGCAAGGAAAAGCTGTCTTGTACCTTTGCATTTTTCTCCCAAACGAAGGACACTAGAAAGAAAATTTTAAAGCCTCCTGTTAGGCCATCATCTACACGACATAGCCCTGCATTTTCCAATGCGCAGCTCTTTGCAAAAGAGAGATATTGGCAAGGAAAAGCTGTCATGTACCATTGCAGTTTTCTCCCAAACGAAGGACACTAGAAAGAAAATTTTAAAGCCTCCTGTTAGGCCATCATCTACACGACATAGCCCTGAATTTTCCAATGCGCAGCTCTTTGCAAAAGAGAGATATTGGCAAGGAAAAGCTGTCTTGTACCATTGCATTTTTCTCCCAAACGAAGGACACTAGAAAGAAAATTTTAAAGCCTCCTGTTAGGCCATCATCTACACGACATAGCCCTGAATTTTCCAATGCGTAGCTCTTTGCAAAAGAGAGATATTGGCAAGGAAAAGCTGTCTTGTACCTTTGCATTTTTCTCCCAAACGAAGGACACTAGAAAGAAAATTTTAAAGCCTCCTGTTAGGCCATCATCTACACGACATAGCCCTGAATTTTCCAATGCGCAGCTCTTTGCAAAAGAGAGATATTGGCAAGGAAAAGCTGTCTTGTACCTTTGCATTTTTCTCCCAAACGAAGGTCACTAGAAAGAAAATTTTAAAGCCTCCTGTTAGGCCATCATCTACACGACATAGCCCTGAATTTTCCAATGCGTAGCTCTTTGCAAAATAGAGATATTGGCAAGGTAAAGCTGTCTTGTACCTTTGCATTTTTCTCCCAAACGAAGGACACTAGAAAGAAAATTTTAAAGCCTCCTGTTAGGCCATCATCTACACGACATAGCCCTGAATTTTCCAATGCGTAGCTCTTTGCAAAAGAGAGATATTGGCAAGGAAAAGCTGTCTTGTACCTTTGCATTTTTCTCCCAAACGAAGGTCACTAGAAAGAAAATTTTAAAGCGTCCTGTTAGGCCATCATCTACACGACATAGCCCTGAATTTTCCAATGCGCAGCTCTTTGCAAAAGAGAGATATTGGCAAGGAAAAGCTGTCTTGTACCTTTGCATTTTTCTCCCAAACGAAGGTCACTAGAAAGAAAATTTTAAAGCCTCCTGTTAGGCCATCATCTACACGACATAGCCCTGAATTTTCCAATGAGTGGCTCTTTGCAAAAGAGATATTGGCAAGGAAAAGCTGTCTTGTACCATTGCATTTTTCTCCCAAACGAAGGACACTAGAAAGAAAATTTTAAAGCCTCCTGTTAGGCCATCATCTACACGACATAGCCCTGAATTTTCCAATGCACAGCTCTTTGCAAAAGAGAGATATTGGCAAGGAAAAGCTGTCTTGTACCATTGCATTTTTCTCCCAAACGAAGGACACTAGAAAGAACATTTTAAAGCCTCCTGTTAGGCCATCATCTACACGACATAGCCCTGAATTTTCCAATGCGCAGCTCTTTGCAAAAGAGAGATATTGGCAAGAAAAAGCTGTCTTGTACCTTTGCATTTTTCTCCCAAACGAAAGACACTAGAATGAAAATTTTAAAGCCTCCTGTTAGTGCTTCATCTACACGTTATAGCCCTGAATTTTCCAATGCCTTTCTCTTTGCAAAAGAGATATATTGGCAAGGAAAAGCTGTATTGTACCTTTGCATTTTTCTCCCAAACGAAGGACACTAGAATGAAAATTTTAAAGCCTCCTGTTAGTGCTTCATCTACACGTTATAGCCCTGAATTTTCCAATGCCTATCTCTTTGCAAAAGAGAGATATCGGCAAGGAAAAGCTGTATTGTACCTTTGCATTTTTCTCCCAAACGAAAGACACTAGAATGAAAATTTTAAAGCCTCCTGTTAGTGCTTCATCTACACGTTATAGCCCTGCATTTTCCAATGCCTATCTCTTTGCAAAAGAGAGATATCGGCAAGGAAAAGCAGCATTGTACTTTTGCATTTTTCTCCCAAACGAAAGACACTAGAATGAAAATTTTAAAGCCTCCTGTTAGGCCATCATCTACACGACATAGCCCTGAATTTTCCAATTCGCAGCTCTTTGCAAAAGAGAGATATTGGCAAGGAAAAGCTGTCTTGTACCTTTGCATTTTTCTCCCAAACGAAGGTCACTAGAAAGAAAATTTTAAAGCCTCCTGTTAGGCCATAATCTACACGACATAGCCCTGAATTTTCCAATGCGCAGCTCTTTGCAAAAGAGAGATATTGGCAAGGAAAAGCTGTCTTGTACCATTGCATTTTTCTCCCAAACGAAGGACACTAGAAAGAAAATTTTAAAGCCTCCTGTTAGGCCATCATCTACACGACATAGCCCTGAATTTTCCAATGCGCAGCTCTTTGCAAAAGAGAGATATTGGCAAGGAAAAGCTGTCTTGTACCTTTGCATTTTTCTCCCAAACGAAGGTCACTAGAAAGAAAATTTTAAAGCCTCCTGTTAGGCCATCATCTACACGACATAGCCCTGAATTTTCCAATCCGTAGCTCTTTGCAAAAGAGAGATATTGGCAAGGAAAAGCTGTCTTGTACCTTTGCATTTTTCTCCCAAACGAAGGACACTAGAAAGAAAATTTTAAAGCCTCCTGTTAGGCCATCATCTACACGACATAGCCCTGAATTTTCCAATGCGCAGCTCTTTGCAAAAGAGAGATATTGGCAAGGAAAAGCTGTCTTGTACCATTGCATTTTTCTCCCAAACGAAGGACACTAGAAAGAACATTTTAAAGCCTCCTGTTAGGCCATCATCTACACGACATAGCCCTGAATTTTCCAATGCGCAGCTCTTTGCAAAAGAGAGATATTGGCAAGGAAAAGCTGTCTTGTACCTTTGCATTTTTCTCCCAAACGAAGGACACTAGAAAGAAAATTTTAAAGCCTCCTGTTAGGCCATCATCTACACGACATAGCCCTGAATTTTCCAATGCGTAGCTCTTTGCAAAAGAGAGATATTGGCAAGGAAAAGCTGTCTTGTACCTTTGCATTTTTCTCCCAAACGAAGGACACTAGAAAGAAAATTTTAAAGCCTCCTGTTAGGCCATCATCTACACGACATAGCCCTGAATTTTCCAATCCGTAGCTCTTTGCAAAAGAGAGATATTGGCAAGTAAAAGCTGTCTTGTACCTTTGCATTTTTCTCCCAAACGAAGGACACTAGAAAGAAAATTTTAAAGCCTCCTGTTAGGCCATCATCTACACGACATAGCCCTGAATTTTCCAATGCGCAGCTCTTTGCAAAAGAGATATATTGGCAAGGAAAAGCTGTCTTGTACCATTGCATTTTTCTCCCAAACGAAGGACACTAGAAAGAGAATTTTAAAGCCACCTGTTAGGCCATCATCTACACGACATAGCCCTGAATTTTCCAATGCGTAGCTCTTTGCAAAAGAGAGATATTGGCAAGGAAAAGCTGTCTTGTACCTTTGCATTTTTCTCCCAAACGAAGGACACTAGAAAGAAAATTTTAAAGCCTCCTGTTAGGCCATCATCTACACGACATAGCCCTGAATTTTCCAATGCGCAGCTCTTTGCAAAAGAGATATATTGGCAAGGAAAAGCTGTCTTGTACCATTGCATTTTTCTCCCAAACGAAGGACACTAGAAAGAGAATTTTAAAGCCACCTGTTAGGCCATCATCTACACGACATAGCCCTGAATTTTCCAATGCGTAGCTCTTTGCAAAAGAGAGATATTGGCAAGGAAAAGCTGTCTTGTACTTTTGCATTTTTCTCCCAAACGAAAGACACTAGAATGAAAATTTTAAAGCCTCCTGTTAGTGCTTCATCTACACGTTATAGCCCTGAATTTTCCAATGCCTAGCTCTTTGCAAAAGAGAGATATTGGCAAGGAAAAGCTGTATTGTACCTTTGCATTTTTCTCCCAAACGAAGGACACTAGATTGAACATTTTAAAGCCTCCTATTAGTGCTTCATCTACACGTTATAGACCTGAATTTTCCAATGCCTAGCTCTTTGCAAAAGAGAGATATCGGCAAGGAAAAGCGGTATTGTACCTTTGCATTTTTCTCCCAAACGAAATACACTAGAATGAAAATTTTAAAGCCTCCTGTTAGTGCTTCATCTACACGTTATAGCCCTGAATTTTCCAATGCCTATCTCTTTGCAAAAGAGAGATATCGGCAAGGAAAAGCTGTATTGTACCTTTGCATTTTTCTCCCAAACGAAGGACACTAGAATGAAAATTTTAAAGCCTCCTATTAGTGCTTCATCTACACGTTATAGCCCTGAATTTACCAATGCCTATCTCTTTGCAAAAGAGAGATATCGGCAAGGAAAAGCTGTATTGTACCTTTGCAGTTTTCTCCCAAACGAAGGACACTAGAATGAAAATTTTAAAGCCTCCTGTTAGTGCTTCATCTACACGTTATAGCCCTGAATTTTCCAATGCCTAACTCTTTGCAAAAGAGAGATATCGGCAAGGAAAAGCTGTATTGTACCTTTGCATTTTTCTCCCAAACGAAAGACACTAGAATGAAAATTTTAAAGCCTCCTATTAGTGCTTCATCTACACGTTATAGCCCTGAATTTACCAATGCCTATCTCTTTGCAAAAGAGAGATATCGGCAAGGAAAAGCTGTATTGTACCTTTGCATTTTTCTCCCAAACGAAAGACACTAGAATGAAAACTTTAAAGCCTCCTGTTAGTGCTTCATCTACACGTTATAGCCCTGAATTTTCCAATGCCTATCTCTTTGCAAAAGAGAGATATCGGCAAGGAAATGCTGTATTGTACCTTTGCATTTTTCTCCCAAACGAAAGACACTAGAATGAAAATTTTAAAGCCTCTTGTTAGTGCTTCATCTACACGTTATAGCCCTGCATTTTCCAATGCCTATCTCTTTGCAAAAGAGAGATATCGGCAAGGAAAAGCTGCATTGTACCTGTGCATTTTTCTCCCAAACGAAAGACACTAGAATGAAAATTTTAAAGCCTACTGTTAGTGCTTCATCTACACGTTAATGCCCTGAATTTTCCAATGCCTAGCTCTTTGCAAAAGAGAGATATCGGCAAGGAAAAGCTGTATTGTACCTTTGCATTTTTCTCCCAAACGAAGGACACTAGAATGAAAATTTTAAAGCCTCCTATTAGTGCTTCATCTACACGTTATAGCCCTGAATTTTCCAATGCCTATCTCTTTGCAAAAGAGAGATATCGGCAAGGAAAAGCTGTATTGTACCTTTGCATTTTTCTCCCAAACGAAGGACACTAGATTGAACATTTTAAAGCCTCCTATTAGTGCTTCATCTACACGTTATAGACCTGAATTTTCCAATGCCTAGCTCTTTGCAAAAGAGAGATATCGGCAAGGAAAAGCGGTATTGTACCTTTGCATTTTTCTCCCAAACGAAATACACTAGAATGAAAATTTTAAAGCCTCCTGTTAGTGCTTCATCTACACGTTATAGCCCTGAATTTTCCAATGCCTATCTCTTTGCAAAAGAGAGATATCGGCAAGGAAAAGCTGTATTGTACCTTTGCATTTTTCTCCCAAACGAAGGACACTAGAATGAAAATTTTAAAGCCTCCTATTAGTGCTTCATCTACACGTTATAGCCCTGTATTTACCAATGCCTATCTCTTTGCAAAAGAGAGATATCGGCAAGTTAAAGCTGTATTGTACCTTTGCAGTTTTCTCCCAAACGAAGGACACTAGAATGAAAATTTTAAAGCCTCCTGTTAGTGCTTCATCTACACGTTATAGCCCTGAATTTTCCAATGCCTAACTCTTTGCAAAAGAGAGATATCGGCAAGGAAAAGCTGTATTGTACCTTTGCATTTTTCTCCCAAACGAAAGACACTAGAATGAAAATTTTAAAGCCTCCTATTAGTGCTTCATCTACACGTTATAGCCCTGAATTTACCAATGCCTATCTCTTTGCAAAAGAGAGATATCGGCAAGGAAAAGCTGTATTGTACCTTTGCATTTTTCTCCCAAACGAAAGACACTAGAATGAAAACTTTAAAGCCTCCTGTTAGTGCTTCATCTACACGTTATAGCCCTGAATTTTCCAATGCCTATCTCTTTGCAAAAGAGAGATATCGGCAAGGAAATGCTGTATTGTACCTTTGCATTTTTCTCCCAAACGAAAGACACTAGAATGAAAATTTTAAAGCCTCTTGTTAGTGCTTCATCTACACGTTATAGCCCTGCATTTTCCAATGCCTATCTCTTTGCAAAAGAGAGATATCGGCAAGGAAAAGCTGCATTGTACCTGTGCATTTTTCTCCCAAACGAAAGACACTAGAATGAAAATTTTAAAGCCTACTGTTAGTGCTTCATCTACACGTTAATGCCCTGAATTTTCCAATGCCTAGCTCTTTGCAAAAGAGAGATATCGGCAAGGAAAAGCTGTATTGTACCTTTGCATTTTTCTCCCAAACGAAGGACACTAGAATGAAAATTTTAAAGCTTCCTATTAGTGCTTCATCTACACGTTATAGCCCTGAATTTTCCAATGCCTATCTCTTTGCAAAAGAGAGATATCGGCAAGGAAAAGCTGTATTGTACCTTTGCATTTTTCTCCCAAACGAAGGACACTAGAATGAAAATTTTAAAGCCTCCTGTTAGTGCTTCATCTACACGTTATAGCCCAGAATTTTCCAATGCCTATCTCTTTGCAAAAGAGAGATATCGGCAAGGAAAAGCTGTCTTGTACCTTTGCATTTTTCTCCCAAACGAAGGACACTAGAAAGAAAATTTTAAAGCCTCCTGTTAGGCCATCATCTACACGACATAGCCCTGAATTTTCCAATGCGTAGCTCTTTGCAAAAGAGAGATATTGGCAAGGAAAAGCTGTCTTGTACCTTTGCATTTTTCTCCCAAACGAAGGACACTAGAAAGAAAATTTTAAAGCCTCCTGTTAGGCCATCATCTACACGACATAGCCCTGAATTTGACAATGCGCAGCTCTTTGCAAAAGAGAGATATTGGCAAGGAAAAGCTGTCTTGTACCATTGCATTTTTCTCCCAAACGAAGGACACTAGAAAGAAAATTTTAAAGCCTCCTGTTAGGCCATCATCTACACGACATAGCCCTGAATTTTCCAATGCGTAGCTCTTTGCAAAAGAGAGATATTGGCAAGGAAAAGCTGTCTTGTACCTTTGCATTTTTCTCCCAAACGAAGGACACTAGAAAGAAAATTTTAAAGCCTCCTGTTAGGCCATCATCTACACGACATAGCCCTGAATTTTCCAATCCGTAGCTCTTTGCAAAAGAGAGATATTGGCAAGGAAAAGCTGTATTGTACCTTTGCATTTTTCTCCCAAACGAAAGACACTAGAATGAAAATTTTAAAGCCTCCTGTTAGTGCTTCATCTACACGTTATAGCCCTGAATTTTCCAATGCCTATCTCTTTGCAAAAGAGAGATATCGGCAAGGAAAAGCTGTATTGTACCTTTGCATTTTTCTCCCAAACGAAAGACACTAGAATGAAAATTTTAAAGCCTCCTGTTAGTGCTTCATCTACACGTTATAGCCCTGCATTTTCCAATGCCTATCTCTTTGCAAAAGAGAGATATCGGCAAGGAAAAGCAGCATTGTACTTTTGCATTTTTCTCCCAAACGAAAGACACTAGAATGAAAATTTTAAAGCCTCCTGTTAGGCCATCATCTACACGACATAGCCCTGAATTTTCCAATGCGCAGCTCTTTGCAAAAGAGAGATATTGGCAAGGAAAAGCTGTCTTGTACCTTTGCATTTTTCTCCCAAACGAAGGTCACTAGAAAGAAAATTTTAAAGCCTCCTGTTAGGCCATAATCTACACGACATAGCCCTGAATTTTCCAATGCGCAGCTCTTTGCAAAAGAGAGATATTGGCAAGGAAAAGCTGTCTTGTACCATTGCATTTTTCTCCCAAATGAAGGACACTAGAAAGAAAATTTTAAAGCCTCCTGTTAGGCCATCATCTACACGACATAGCCCTGAATTTTCCAATGCGCAGCTCTTTGCAAAAGAGAGATATTGGCAAGGAAAAGCTGTCTTGTACCTTTGCATTTTTCTCCCAAACGAAGGTCACTAGAAAGAAAATTTTAAAGCCTCCTGTTAGGCCGTCATCTACACGACATAGCCCTGAATTTTCCAATGAGTAGCTCTTTGCAAAAGAGAGATATTGGCAAGGAAAAGCTGTCTTGTACCTTTGCATTTTTCTCCCAAACGAAGGACACTAGAAAGAAAATTTTAAAGCCTCCTGTTAGGCCATCATCTACACGACATAGCCCTGAATTTTCCAATGCGCAGCTCTTTGCAAAAGAGAGATATTGGCAAGGAAAAGCTGTCTTGTACCATTGCATTTTTCTCCCAAACGAAGGATACTAGAAAGAAAATTTTAAAGCCTCCTGTTAGGCCATCATCTACACGACATAGCCCTGAATTTTCCAATGCGCAGCTCTTTGCAAAAGAGAGATATTGGCAAGGAAAAGCTGTCTTGTACCTTTGCATTTTTCTCCCAAACGAAGGTCACTAGAAAGAAAATTTTAAAGCCTCCTGTTAGGCCATCATCTACACGACATAGCCCTGAATTTTCCAATGAGTAGCTCTTTGCAAAAGAGAGATATTGGCAAGGAAAAGCTGTCTTGTACCTTTGCATTTTTCTCCCAAACGAAAGACACTAGAAAGAAAATTTTAAAGCCTCCTGTTAGGCCATCATCTACACGACATAGCCCTGCATTTTCCAATGCGCAGCTCTTTGCAAAAGAGAGATATTGGCAAGGAAAAGCTGTCATGTACCATTGCAGTTTTCTCCCAAACGAAGGACACTAGAAAGAACATTTTAAAGCCTCCTGTTAGGCCATCATCTACACGACATAGCCCTGAATTTTCCAATGCGCAGCTCTTTGCAAAAGAGAGATATTGGCAAGGAAAAGCTGTCTTGTACCTTTGCATTTTTCTCCCAAACGAAGGACACTAGAAAGAAAATTTTAAAGCCTCCTGTTAGGCCATCATCTACACGACATAGCCCTGAATTTTCCAATGCGCAGCTCTTTGCAAAAGAGAGATATTGGCAAGGAAAAGCTGTCTTGTACCATTGCATTTTTCTCCCAAACGAAGGACACTAGAAAGAAAATTTTAAAGCCTCCTGTTAGGCCATCATCTACACGACATAGCCCTGAATTTTCCAATGCGTAGCTCTTTGCAAAAGAGAGATATTGGCAAGGAAAAGCTGTCTTGTACCTTTGCATTTTTCTCCCAAACGAAGGACACTAGAAAGAAAATTTTAAAGCCTCCTGTTAGGCCATCATCTACACGACATAGCCCTGAATTTTCCAATGCGCAGCTCTTTGCAAAAGAGAGATATTGGCAAGGAAAAGCTGTCTTGTACCTTTGCATTTTTCTCCCAAACGAAGGTCACTAGAAAGAAAATTTTAAAGCCTCCTGTTAGGCCATCATCTACACGACATAGCCCTGAATTTTCCAATGCGTAGCTCTTTGCAAAATAGAGATATTGGCAAGGAAAAGCTGTCTTGTACCTTTGCATTTTTCTCCCAAACGAAGGACACTAGAAAGAAAATTTTAAAGCCTCCTGTTAGGCCATCATCTACACGACATAGCCCTGAATTTTCCAATGCGTAGCTCTTTGCAAAAGAGAGATATTGGCAAGGAAAAGCTGTCTTGTACCTTTGCATTTTTCTCCCAAACGAAGGTCACTAGAAAGAAAATTTTAAAGCCTCCTGTTAGGCCATCATCTACACGACATAGCCCTGAATTTTCCAATGCGCAGCTCTTTGCAAAAGAGAGATATTGGCAAGGAAAAGCTGTCTTGTACCTTTGCATTTTTCTCCCAAACGAAGGTCACTAGAAAGAAAATTTTAAAGCCTCCTGTTAGGCCATCATCTACACGACATAGCCCTGAATTTTCCAATGAGTAGCTCTTTGCAAAAGAGATATTGGCAAGGAAAAGCTGTCTTGTACCATTGCATTTTTCTCCCAAACGAAGGACACTAGAAAGAAAATTTTAAAGCCTCCTGTTAGGCCATCATCTACACGACATAGCCCTGAATTTTCCAATGCACAGCTCTTTGCAAAAGAGAGATATTGGCAAGGAAAAGCTGTCTTGTACCATTGCATTTTTCTCCCAAACGAAGGACACTAGAAAGAACATTTTAAAGCCTCCTGTTAGGCCATCATCTACACGACATAGCCCTGAATTTTCCAATGCGCAGCTCTTTGCAAAAGAGAGATATTGGCAAGGAAAAGCTGTCTTGTACCTTTGCATTTTTCTCCCAAACGAAAGACACTAGAATGAAAATTTTAAAGCCTCCTGTTAGTGCTTCATCTACACGTTATAGCCCTGAATTTTCCAATGCCTATCTCTTTGCAAAAGAGATATATTGGCAAGGAAAAGCTGTATTGTACCTTTGCATTTTTCTCCCAAACGAAGGACACTAGAATGAAAATTTTAAAGCCTCCTGTTAGTGCTTCATCTACACGTTATAGCCCTGAATTTTCCAATGCCTATCTCTTTGCAAAAGAGAGATATCGGCAAGGAAAAGCTGTATTGTACCTTTGCATTTTTCTCCCAAACGAAAGACACTAGAATGAAAATTTTAAAGCCTCCTGTTAGTGCTTCATCTACACGTTATAGCCCTGCATTTTCCAATGCCTATCTCTTTGCAAAAGAGAGATATCGGCAAGGAAAAGCAGCATTGTACTTTTGCATTTTTCTCCCAAACGAAAGACACTAGAATGAAAATTTTAAAGCCTCCTGTTAGGCCATCATCTACACGACATAGCCCTGAATTTTCCAATTCGCAGCTCTTTGCAAAAGAGAGATATTGGCAAGGAAAAGCTGTCTTGTACCTTTGCATTTTTCTCCCAAACGAAGGTCACTAGAAAGAAAATTTTAAAGCCTCCTGTTAGGCCATAATCTACACGACATAGCCCTGAATTTTCCAATGCGCAGCTCTTTGCAAAAGAGAGATATTGGCAAGGAAAAGCTGTCTTGTACCATTGCATTTTTCTCCCAAACGAAGGACACTAGAAAGAAAATTTTAAAGCCTCCTGTTAGGCCATCATCTACACGACATAGCCCTGAATTTTCCAATGCGCAGCTCTTTGCAAAAGAGAGATATTGGCAAGGAAAAGCTGTCTTGTACCTTTGCATTTTTCTCCCAAACGAAGGTCACTAGAAAGAAAATTTTAAAGCCTCCTGTTAGGCCATCATCTACACGACATAGCCCTGAATTTTCCAATGAGTAGCTCTTTGCAAAAGAGAGATATTGGCAAGGAAAAGCTGTCTTGTACCTTTGCATTTTTCTCCCAAACGAAGGACACTAGAAAGAAAATTTTAAAGCCTCCTGTTAGGCCATCATCTACACGACATAGCCCTGAATTTTCCAATGCGCAGCTCTTTGCAAAAGAGAGATATTGGCAAGGAAAAGCTGTCTTGTACCATTGCATTTTTCTCCCAAACGAAGGACACTAGAAAGAACATTTTAAAGCCTCCTGTTAGGCCATCATCTACACGACATAGCCCTGAATTTTCCAATGCGCAGCTCTTTGCAAAAGAGAGATATTGGCAAGGAAAAGCTGTCTTGTACCTTTGCATTTTTCTCCCAAACGAAGGACACTAGAAAGAAAATTTTAAAGCCTCCTGTTAGGCCATCATCTACACGACATAGCCCTGAATTTTCCAATGCGTAGCTCTTTGCAAAAGAGAGATATTGGCAAGGAAAAGCTGTCTTGTACCTTTGCATTTTTCTCCCAAACGAAGGACACTAGAAAGAAAATTTTAAAGCCTCCTGTTAGGCCATCATCTACACGACATAGCCCTGAATTTTCCAATCCGTAGCTCTTTGCAAAAGAGAGATATTGGCAAGTAAAAGCTGTCTTGTACCTTTGCATTTTTCTCCCAAACGAAGGACACTAGAAAGAAAATTTTAAAGCCTCCTGTTAGGCCATCATCTACACGACATAGCCCTGAATTTTCCAATGCGCAGCTCTTTGCAAAAGAGATATATTGGCAAGGAAAAGCTGTCTTGTACCATTGCATTTTTCTCCCAAACGAAGGACACTAGAAAGAGAATTTTAAAGCCACCTGTTAGGCCATCATCTACACGACATAGCCCTGAATTTTCCAATGCGTAGCTCTTTGCAAAAGAGAGATATTGGCAAGGAAAAGCTGTCTTGTACCTTTGCATTTTTCTCCCAAACGAAGGACACTAGAAAGAAAATTTTAAAGCCTCCTGTTAGGCCATCATCTACACGACATAGCCCTGAATTTTCCAATGCGCAGCTCTTTGCAAAAGAGATATATTGGCAAGGAAAAGCTGTCTTGTACCATTGCATTTTTCTCCCAAACGAAGGACACTAGAAAGAGAATTTTAAAGCCACCTGTTAGGCCATCATCTACACGACATAGCCCTGAATTTTCCAATGCGTAGCTCTTTGCAAAAGAGAGATATTGGCAAGGAAAAGCTGTCTTGTACTTTTGCATTTTTCTCCCAAACGAAAGACACTAGAATGAAAATTTTAAAGCCTCCTGTTAGTGCTTCATCTACACGTTATAGCCCTGAATTTTCCAATGCCTAGCTCTTTGCAAAAGAGAGATATTGGCAAGGAAAAGCTGTATTGTACCTTTGCATTTTTCTCCCAAACGAAGGACACTAGATTGAACATTTTAAAGCCTCCTATTAGTGCTTCATCTACACGTTATAGACCTGAATTTTCCAATGCCTAGCTCTTTGCAAAAGAGAGATATCGGCAAGGAAAAGCGGTATTGTACCTTTGCATTTTTCTCCCAAACGAAATACACTAGAATGAAAATTTTAAAGCCTCCTGTTAGTGCTTCATCTACACGTTATAGCCCTGAATTTTCCAATGCCTATCTCTTTGCAAAAGAGAGATATCGGCAAGGAAAAGCTGTATTGTACCTTTGCATTTTTCTCCCAAACGAAGGACACTAGAATGAAAATTTTAAAGCCTCCTATTAGTGCTTCATCTACACGTTATAGCCCTGAATTTACCAATGCCTATCTCTTTGCAAAAGAGAGATATCGGCAAGGAAAAGCTGTATTGTACCTTTGCAGTTTTCTCCCAAACGAAGGACACTAGAATGAAAATTTTAAAGCCTCCTGTTAGTGCTTCATCTACACGTTATAGCCCTGAATTTTCCAATGCCTAACTCTTTGCAAAAGAGAGATATCGGCAAGGAAAAGCTGTATTGTACCTTTGCATTTTTCTCCCAAACGAAAGACACTAGAATGAAAATTTTAAAGCCTCCTATTAGTGCTTCATCTACACGTTATAGCCCTGAATTTACCAATGCCTATCTCTTTGCAAAAGAGAGATATCGGCAAGGAAAAGCTGTATTGTACCTTTGCATTTTTCTCCCAAACGAAAGACACTAGAATGAAAACTTTAAAGCCTCCTGTTAGTGCTTCATCTACACGTTATAGCCCTGAATTTTCCAATGCCTATCTCTTTGCAAAAGAGAGATATCGGCAAGGAAATGCTGTATTGTACCTTTGCATTTTTCTCCCAAACGAAAGACACTAGAATGAAAATTTTAAAGCCTCTTGTTAGTGCTTCATCTACACGTTATAGCCCTGCATTTTCCAATGCCTATCTCTTTGCAAAAGAGAGATATCGGCAAGGAAAAGCTGCATTGTACCTGTGCATTTTTCTCCCAAACGAAAGACACTAGAATGAAAATTTTAAAGCCTACTGTTAGTGCTTCATCTACACGTTAATGCCCTGAATTTTCCAATGCCTAGCTCTTTGCAAAAGAGAGATATCGGCAAGGAAAATCTGTATTGTACCTTTGCATTTTTCTCCCAAACGAAGGACACTAGAATGAAAATTTTAAAGCCTCCTATTAGTGCTTCATCTACACGTTATAGCCCTGAATTTTCCAATGCCTATCTCTTTGCAAAAGAGAGATATCGGCAAGGAAAAGCTGTATTGTACCTTTGCATTTTTCTCCCAAACGAAGGACACTAGATTGAACATTTTAAAGCCTCCTATTAGTGCTTCATCTACACGTTATAGACCTGAATTTTCCAATGCCTAGCTCTTTGCAAAAGAGAGATATCGGCAAGGAAAAGCGGTATTGTACCTTTGCATTTTTCTCCCAAACGAAATACACTAGAATGAAAATTTTAAAGCCTCCTGTTAGTGCTTCATCTACACGTTATAGCCCTGAATTTTCCAATGCCTATCTCTTTGCAAAAGAGAGATATCGGCAAGGAAAAGCTGTATTGTACCTTTGCATTTTTCTCCCAAACGAAGGACACTAGAATGAAAATTTTAAAGCCTCCTATTAGTGCTTCATCTACACGTTATAGCCCTGAATTTACCAATGCCTATCTCTTTGCAAAAGAGAGATATCGGCAAGGAAAAGCTGTATTGTACCTTTGCAGTTTTCTCCCAAACGAAGGACACTAGAATGAAAATTTTAAAGCCTCCTGTTAGTGCTTCATCTACACGTTATAGCCCTGAATTTTCCAATGCCTAACTCTTTGCAAAAGAGAGATATCGGCAAGGAAAAGCTGTATTGTACCTTTGCATTTTTCTCCCAAACGAAAGACACTAGAATGAAAATTTTAAAGCCTCCTATTAGTGCTTCATCTACACGTTATAGCCCTGAATTTACCAATGCCTATCTCTTTGCAAAAGAGAGATATCGGCAAGGAAAAGCTGTATTGTACCTTTGCATTTTTCTCCCAAACGAAAGACACTAGAATGAAAACTTTAAAGCCTCCTGTTAGTGCTTCATCTACACGTTATAGCCCTGAATTTTCCAATGCCTATCTCTTTGCAAAAGAGAGATATCGGCAAGGAAATGCTGTATTGTACCTTTGCATTTTTCTCCCAAACGAAAGACACTAGAATGAAAATTTTAAAGCCTCTTGTTAGTGCTTCATCTACACGTTATAGCCCTGCATTTTCCAATGCCTATCTCTTTGCAAAAGAGAGATATCGGCAAGGAAAAGCTGCATTGTACCTGTGCATTTTTCTCCCAAACGAAAGACACTAGAATGAAAATTTAAAAGCCTACTGTTAGTGCTTCATCTACACGTTAATGCCCTGAATTTTCCAATGCCTAGCTCTTTGCAAAAGAGAGATATCGGCAAGGAAAAGCTGTATTGTACCTTTGCATTTTTCTCCCAAACGAAGGACACTAGAATGAAAATTTTAAAGCCTCCTATTAGTGCTTCATCTACACGTTATAGCCCTGAATTTTCCAATGCCTATCTCTTTGCAAAAGAGAGATATCGGCAAGGAAAAGCTGTATTGTACCTTTGCATTTTTCTCCCAAACGAAGGACACTAGAATGAAAATTTTAAAGCCTCCTGTTAGTGCTTCATCTACACGTTATAGCCCAGAATTTTCCAATGCCTATCTCTTTGCAAAAGAGAGATATCGGCAAGGAAAAGCTGTCTTGTACCTTTGCATTTTTCTCCCAAACGAAGGACACTAGAAAGAAAATTTTAAAGCCTCCTGTTAGGCCATCATCTACACGACATAGCCCTGAATTTTCCAATGCGTAGCTCTTTGCAAAAGAGAGATATTGGCAAGGAAAAGCTGTCTTGTACCTTTGCATTTTTCTCCCAAACGAAGGACACTAGAAAGAAAATTTTAAAGCCTCCTGTTAGGCCATCATCTACACGACATAGCCCTGAATTTTCCAATGCGCAGCTCTTTGCAAAAGAGAGATATTGGCAAGGAAAAGCTGTCTTGTACCATTGCATTTTTCTCCCAAACGAAGGACACTAGAAAGAAAATTTTAAAGCCTCCTGTTAGGCCATCATCTACACGACATAGCCCTGAATTTTCCAATGCGTAGCTCTTTGCAAAAGAGAGATATTGGCAAGGAAAAGCTGTCTTGTACCTTTGCATTTTTCTCCCAAACGAAGGACACTAGAAAGAAAATTTTAAAGCCTCCTGTTAGGCCATCATCTACACGACATAGCCCTGAATTTTCCAATCCGTAGCTCTTTGCAAAAGAGAGATATTGGCAAGGAAAAGCTGTATTGTACCTTTGCATTTTTCTCCCAAACGAAAGACACTAGAATGAAAATTTTAAAGCCTCCTGTTAGTGCTTCATCTACACGTTATAGCCCTGAATTTTCCAATGCCTATCTCTTTGCAAAAGAGAGATATCGGCAAGGAAAAGCTGTATTGTACCTTTGCATTTTTCTCCCAAACGAAAGACACTAGAATGAAAATTTTAAAGCCTCCTGTTAGTGCTTCATCTACACGTTATAGCCCTGCATTTTCCAATGCCTATCTCTTTGCAAAAGAGAGATATCGGCAAGGAAAAGCAGCATTGTACTTTTGCATTTTTCTCCCAAACGAAAGACACTAGAATGAAAATTTTAAAGCCTCCTGTTAGGCCATCATCTACACGACATAGCCCTGAATTTTCCAATGCGCAGCTCTTTGCAAAAGAGAGATATTGGCAAGGAAAAGCTGTCTTGTACCTTTGCATTTTTCTCCCAAACGAAGGTCACTAGAAAGAAAATTTTAAAGCCTCCTGTTAGGCCATAATCTACACGACATAGCCCTGAATTTTCCAATGCGCAGCTCTTTGCAAAAGAGAGATATTGGCAAGGAAAAGCTGTCTTGTACCATTGCATTTTTCTCCCAAATGAAGGACACTAGAAAGAAAATTTTAAAGCCTCCTGTTAGGCCATCATCTACACGACATAGCCCTGAATTTTCCAATGCGCAGCTCTTTGCAAAAGAGAGATATTGGCAAGGAAAAGCTGTCTTGTACCTTTGCATTTTTCTCCCAAACGAAGGTCACTAGAAAGAAAATTTTAAAGCCTCCTGTTAGGCCATAATCTACACGACATAGCCCTGAATTTTCCAATGCGCAGCTCTTTGCAAAAGAGAGATATTGGCAAGGAAAAGCTGTCTTGTAACCTTGCATTTTTCTCCCAAACGAAGGTCACTAGAAAGAAAATTTTAAAGCCTCCTGTTAGGCCGTCATCTACACGACATAGCCCTGAATTTTCCAATGAGTAGCTCTTTGCAAAAGAGAGATATTGGCAAGGAAAAGCTGTCTTGTACCTTTGCATTTTTCTCCCAAACGAAGGACACTAGAAAGAAAATTTTAAAGCCTCCTGTTAGGCCATCATCTACACGACATAGCCCTGAATTTTCCAATGCGCAGCTCTTTGCAAAAGAGAGATATTGGCAAGGAAAAGCTGTCTTGTACCATTGCATTTTTCTCCCAAACGAAGGACACTAGAAAGAAAATTTTAAAGCCTCCTGTTAGGCCATCATCTACACGACATAGCCCTGAATTTTCCAATGCGCAGCTCTTTGCAAAAGAGAGATATTGGCAAGGAAAAGCTGTCTTGTACCTTTGCATTTTTCTCCCAAACGAAGGTCACTAGAAAGAAAATTTTAAAGCCTCCTGTTAGGCCATCATCTACACGACATAGCCCTGAATTTTCCAATGAGTAGCTCTTTGCAAAAGAGAGATATTGGCAAGGAAAAGCTGTCTTGTACCTTTGCATTTTTCTCCCAAACGAAGGACACTAGAAAGAAAATTTTAAAGCCTCCTGTTAGGCCATCATCTACACGACATAGCCCTGCATTTTCCAATGCGCAGCTCTTTGCAAAAGAGAGATATTGGCAAGGAAAAGCTGTCATGTACCATTGCAGTTTTCTCCCAAACGAAGGACACTAGAAAGAACATTTTAAAGCCTCCTGTTAGGCCATCATCTACACGACATAGCCCTGAATTTTCCAATGCGCAGCTCTTTGCAAAAGAGAGATATTGGCAAGGAAAAGCTGTCTTGTACCTTTGCATTTTTCTCCCAAACGAAGGACACTAGAAAGAAAATTTTAAAGCCTCCTGTTAGGCCATCATCTACACGACATAGCCCTGAATTTTCCAATGCGCAGCTCTTTGCAAAAGAGAGATATTGGCAAGGAAAAGCTGTCTTGTACCATTGCATTTTTCTCCCAAACGAAGGACACTAGAAAGAAAATTTTAAAGCCTCCTGTTAGGCCATCATCTACACGACATAGCCCTGAATTTTCCAATGCGTAGCTCTTTGCAAAAGAGAGATATTGGCAAGGAAAAGCTGTCTTGTACCTTTGCATTTTTCTCCCAAACGAAGGACACTAGAAAGAAAATTTTAAAGCCTCCTGTTAGGCCATCATCTACACGACATAGCCCTGAATTTTCCAATTCGTAGCTCTTTGCAAAAGAGAGATATTGGCAAGGAAAAGCTGTATTGTACCTTTGCATTTTTCTCCCAAACGAAAGACACTAGAATGAAAATTTTAAAGCCTCCTGTTAGTGCTTCATCTACACGTTATAGCCCAGAATTTTCCAATGCCTATCTCTTTGCAAAAGAGAGATATCGGCAAGGAAAAGCTGTCTTGTACCTTTGCATTTTTCTCCCAAACGAAGGACACTAGAAAGAAAATTTTAAAGCCTCCTGTTAGGCCATCATCTACACGACATAGCCCTGAATTTTCCAATGCGTAGCTCTTTGCAAAAGAGAGATATTGGCAAGGAAAAGCTGTCTTGTACCTTTGCATTTTTCTCCCAAACGAAGGACACTAGAAAGAAAATTTTAAAGCCTCCTGTTAGGCCATCATCTACACGACATAGCCCTGAATTTTCCAATGCGCAGCTCTTTGCAAAAGAGAGATATTGGCAAGGAAAAGCTGTCTTGTACCATTGCATTTTTCTCCCAAACGAAGGACACTAGAAAGAAAATTTTAAAGCCTCCTGTTAGGCCATCATCTACACGACATAGCCCTGAATTTTCCAATGCGTAGCTCTTTGCAAAAGAGAGATATTGGCAAGGAAAAGCTGTCTTGTACCTTTGCATTTTTCTCCCAAACGAAGGACACTAGAAAGCAAATTTTAAAGCCTCCTGTTAGGCCATCATCTACACGACATAGCCCTGAATTTTCCAATCCGTAGCTCTTTGCAAAAGAGAGATATTGGCAAGGAAAAGCTGTATTGTACCTTTGCATTTTTCTCCCAAACGAAAGACACTAGAATGAAAATTTTAAAGCCTCCTGTTAGTGCTTCATCTACACGTTATAGCACTGAATTTTCCAATGCCTATCTCTTTGCAAAAGAGAGATATCGGCAAGGAAAAGCTGTATTGTACCTTTGCATTTTTCTCCCAAACGAAAGACACTAGAATGAAAATTTTAAAGCCTCCTGTTAGTGCTTCATCTACACGTTATAGCCCTGCATTTTCCAATGCCTATCTCTTTGCAAAAGAGAGATATCGGCAAGGAAAAGCAGCATTGTACTTTTGCATTTTTCTCCCAAACGAAAGACACTAGAATGAAAATTTTAAAGCCTCCTGTTAGGCCATCATCTACACGACATAGCCCTGAATTTTCCAATGCGCAGCTCTTTGCAAAAGAGAGATATTGGCAAGGAAAAGCTGTCTTGTACCTTTGCATTTTTCTCCCAAACGAAGGTCACTAGAAAGAAAATTTTAAAGCCTCCTGTTAGGCCATAATCTACACGACATAGCCCTGAATTTTCCAATGCGCAGCTCTTTGCAAAAGAGAGATATTGGCAAGGAAAAGCTGTATTGTACCTTTGCATTTTTCTCCCAAACGAAAGACACTAGAATGAAAATTTTAAAGCCTCCTGTTAGTGCTTCATCTACACGTTATAGCCCAGAATTTTCCAATGCCTATCTCTTTGCAAAAGAGAGATATCGGCAAGGAAAAGCTGTCTTGTACCTTTGCATTTTTCTCCCAAACGAAGGACACTAGAAAGAAAATTTTAAAGCCTCCTGTTAGGCCATCATCTACACGACATAGCCCTGAATTTTCCAATGCGTAGCTCTTTGCAAAAGAGAGATATTGGCAAGGAAAAGCTGTCTTGTACCTTTGCATTTTTCTCCCAAACGAAGGACACTAGAAAGAAAATTTTAAAGCCTCCTGTTAGGCCATCATCTACACGACATAGCCCTGAATTTTCCAATGCGCAGCTCTTTGCAAAAGAGAGATATTGGCAAGGAAAAGCTGTCTTGTACCATTGCATTTTTCTCCCAAACGAAGGACACTAGAAAGAAAATTTTAAAGCCTCCTGTTAGGCCATCATCTACACGACATAGCCCTGAATTTTCCAATGCGTAGCTCTTTGCAAAAGAGAGATATTGGCAAGGAAAAGCTGTCTTGTACCTTTGCATTTTTCTCCCAAACGAAGGACACTAGAAAGAAAATTTTAAAGCCTCCTGTTAGGCCATCATCTACACGACATAGCCCTGAATTTTCCAATCCGTAGCTCTTTGCAAAAGAGAGATATTGGCAAGGAAAAGCTGTATTGTACCTTTGCATTTTTCTCCCAAACGAAAGACACTAGAATGAAAATTTTAAAGCCTCCTGTTAGTGCTTCATCTACACGTTATAGCCCTGAATTTTCCAATGCCTATCTCTTTGCAAAAGAGAGATATCGGCAAGGAAAAGCTGTATTGTACCTTTGCATTTTTCTCCCAAACGAAAGACACTAGAATGAAAATTTTAAAGCCTCCTGTTAGTGCTTCATCTACACGTTATAGCCCTGCATTTTCCAATGCCTATCTCTTTGCAAAAGAGAGATATCGGCAAGGAAAAGCAGCATTGTACTTTTGCATTTTTCTCCCAAACGAAAGACACTAGAATGAAAATTTTAAAGCCTCCTGTTAGGCCATCATCTACACGACATAGCCCTGAATTTTCCAATGCGCAGCTCTTTGCAAAAGAGAGATATTGGCAAGGAAAAGCTGTCTTGTACCTTTGCATTTTTCTCCCAAACGAAGGTCACTAGAAAGAAAATTTTAAAGCCTCCTGTTAGGCCATAATCTACACGACATAGCCCTGAATTTTCCAATGCGCAGCTCTTTGCAAAAGAGAGATATTGGCAAGGAAAAGCTGTCTTGTAACCTTGCATTTTTCTCCCAAACGAAGGTCACTAGAAAGAAAATTTTAAAGCCTCCTGTTAGGCCTTCATCTACACGACATAGCCCTGAATTTTCCAATGAGTAGCTCTTTGCAAATGAGAGATATTGGCAAGGAAAAGCTGTCTTGTACCTTTGCATTTTTCTCCCAAACGAAGGACACTAGAAAGAAAATTTTAAAGCCTCCTGTTAGGCCATCATCTACACGACATAGCCCTGAATTTTCCAATGCGCAGCTCTTTGCAAAAGAGAGATATTGGCAAGGAAAAGCTGTCTTGTACCATTGCATTTTTCTCCCAAACGAAGGACACTAGAAAGAAAATTTTAAAGCCTCCTGTTAGGCCATCATCTACACGACATAGCCCTGAATTTTCCAATGCGCAGCTCTTTGCAAAAGAGAGATATTGGCAAGGAAAAGCTGTCTTGTACCTTTGCATTTTTCTCCCAAACGAAGGTCACTAGAAAGAAAATTTTAAAGCCTCCTGTTAGGCCATCATCTACACGACATAGCCCTGAATTTTCCAATGAGTAGCTCTTTGCAAAAGAGAGATATTGGCAAGGAAAAGCTGTCTTGTACCTTTGCATTTTTCTCCCAAACGAAGGACACTAGAAAGAAAATTTTAAAGCCTCCTGTTAGGCCATCATCTACACGACATAGCCCTGCATTTTCCAATGCGCAGCTCTTTGCAAAAGAGAGATATTGGCAAGGAAAAGCTGTCATGTACCATTGCAGTTTTCTCCCAAACGAAGGACACTAGAAAGAACATTTTAAAGCCTCCTGTTAGGCCATCATCTACACGACATAGCCCTGAATTTTCCAATGCGCAGCTCTTTGCAAAAGAGAGATATTGGCAAGGAAAAGCTGTCTTGTACCTTTGCATTTTTCTCCCAAACGAAGGTCACTAGAAAGAAAATTTTAAAGCCTCCTGTTAGGCCATCATCTACACGACATAGCCCTGAATTTTCCAATGAGTAGCTCTTTGCAAAAGAGATATTGGCAAGGAAAAGCTGTCTTGTACCATTGCATTTTTCTCCCAAACGAAGGACACTAGAAAGAAAATTTTAAAGCCTCCTGTTAGGCCATCATCTACACGACATAGCCCTGAATTTTCCAATGCACAGCTCTTTGCAAAAGAGAGATATTGGCAAGGAAAAGCTGTCTTGTACCATTGCATTTTTCTCCCAAACGAAGGACACTAGAAAGAACATTTTAAAGCCTCCTGTTAGGCCATCATCTACACGACATAGCCCTGAATTTTCCAATGCGCAGCTCTTTGCAAAAGAGAGATATTGGCAAGGAAAAGCTGTCTTGTACCTTTGCATTTTTCTCCCAAACGAAAGACACTAGAATGAAAATTTTAAAGCCTCCTGTTAGTGCTTCATCTACACGTTATAGCCTTGAATTTTCCAATGCCTATCTCTTTGCAAAAGAGATATATTGGCAAGGAAAAGCTGTATTGTACCTTTGCATTTTTCTCCCAAACGAAGGACACTAGAATGAAAATTTTAAAGCCTCCTGTTAGTGCTTCATCTACACGTTATAGCCCTGAATTTTCCAATGCCTATCTCTTTGCAAAAGAGAGATATCGGCAAGGAAAAGCTGTATTGTACCTTTGCATTTTTCTCCCAAACGAAAGACACTAGAATGAAAATTTTAAAGCCTCCTGTTAGTGCTTCATCTACACGTTATAGCCCTGCATTTTCCAATGCCTATCTCTTTGCAAAAGAGAGATATCGGCAAGGAAAAGCAGCATTGTACTTTTGCATTTTTCTCCCAAACGAAAGACACTAGAATGAAAATTTTAAAGCCTCCTGTTAGGCCATCATCTACACGACATAGCCCTGAATTTTCCAATTCGCAGCTCTTTGCAAAAGAGAGATATTGGCAAGGAAAAGCTGTCTTGTACCTTTGCATTTTTCTCCCAAACGAAGGTCACTAGAAAGAAAATTTTAAAGCCTCCTGTTAGGCCATAATCTACACGACATAGCCCTGAATTTTCCAATGCGCAGCTCTTTGCAAAAGAGAGATATTGGCAAGGAAAAGCTGTCTTGTACCATTGCATTTTTCTCCCAAACGAAGGACACTAGAAAGAAAATTTTAAAGCCTCCTGTTAGGCCATCATCTACACGACATAGCCCTGAATTTTCCAATGCGCAGCTCTTTGCAAAAGAGAGATATTGGCAAGGAAAAGCTGTCTTGTACCTTTGCATTTTTCTCCCAAACGAAGGTCACTAGAAAGAAAATTTTAAAGCCTCCTGTTAGGCCATCATCTACACGACATAGCCCTGAATTTTCCAATGAGTAGCTCTTTGCAAAAGAGAGATATTGGCAAGGAAAAGCTGTCTTGTACCTTTGCATTTTTCTCCCAAACGAAGGACACTAGAAAGAAAATTTTAAAGCCTCCTGTTAGGCCATCATCTACACGACATAGCCCTGAATTTTCCAATGCGCAGCTCTTTGCAAAAGAGAGATATTGGCAAGGAAAAGCTGTCTTGTACCATTGCATTTTTCTCCCAAACGAAGGACACTAGAAAGAACTTTTTAAAGCCTCCTGTTAGGCCATCATCTACACGACATAGCCCTGAATTTTC
Organism: Pseudophryne corroboree; assembly: GCF_028390025.1. NCBI lineage: Eukaryota > Metazoa > Chordata > Amphibia > Anura > Myobatrachidae > Pseudophryne > Pseudophryne corroboree. Next base: position 31,544 of record NW_026968380.1, read on the forward strand.
CAATGCGCAGCTCTTTGCAAAAGAGAGATATTGGCAAGGAAAAGCTGTCTTGTACCTTTGCATTTTTCTCCCAAACGAAGGACACTAGAAAGAAAATTTTAAAGCCTCCTGTTAGGCCATTATCTACACGACATAGCCCTGAATTTTCCAATGCGTAGCTCTTTGCAAAAGAGAGATATTGGCAAGGAAAAGCTGTCTTGTACCTTTGCATTTTTCTCCCAAACGAAGGACACTAGAAAGAAAATTTTAAAGCCTCCTGTTAGGCCATCATCTACACGACATAGCCCTGAATTTTCCAATCCGTAGCTCTTTGCAAAAGAGAGATATTGGCAAGTAAAAGCTGTCTTGTACCTTTGCATTTTTCTCCCAAACGAAGGACACTAGAAAGAAAATTTTAAAGCCTCCTGTTAGGCCATCATCTACACGACATAGCCCTGAATTTTCCAATGCGCAGCTCTTTGCAAAAGAGATATATTGGCAAGGAAAAGCTGTCTTGTACCATTGCATTTTTCTCCCAAACGAAGGACACTAGAAAGAGAATTTTAAAGCCACCTGTTAGGCCATCATCTACACGACATAGCCCTGAATTTTCCAATGCGTAGCTCTTTGCAAAAGAGAGATATTGGCAAGGAAAAGCTGTCTTGTACCTTTGCATTTTTCTCCCAAACGAAGGACACTAGAAAGAAAATTTTAAAGCCTCCTGTTAGGCCATCATCTACACGACATAGCCCTGAATTTTCCAATGCGTAGCTCTTTGCAAAAGAGAGATATTGGCAAGGAAAAGCTGTCTTGTACCTTTGCATTTTTCTCCCAAACGAAGGACACTAGAAAGAAAATTTTAAAGCCTCCTGTTAGGCCATCATCTACACGACATAGCCCTGAATTTTCCAATGCGCAGCTCTTTGCAAAAGAGAGATATTGGCAAGGAAAAGCTGTCTTGTACCTTTGCATTTTTCTCCCAAACGAAGGACACTAGAAAGAACATTTTAAAGCCTCCTGTTAGGCCATCATCTACACGACATAGCCCTGAATTTTCCAATGCGCAGCTCTTTGCAAAAGAGAGATATTGGCAAGGAAAAGCTGTCTTGTACCTTTGCATTTTTCTCCCAAACGAAGGTCACTAGAAAGAAAATTTTAAAGCCTCCTGTTAGGCCATCATCTACACGACATAGCCCTGAATTTTCCAATGCGTAGCTCTTTGCAAAATAGAGATATTGGCAAGGAAAAGCTGTCTTGTACCTTTGCATTTTTCTCCCAAACGAAGGACACTAGAAAGAAAATTTTAAAGCCTACTGTTAGTGCTTCATCTACACGTTATAGCCCTGAATTTTCCAATGCCTAGCTCTTTGCAAAAGAGAGATATCGGCAAGGAAAAGCTGTATTGTACCTTTGCATTTTTCTCCCAAACGAAAGACACTAGAATGAAAATTTTAAAGCCTCCTGTTAGTGCTTCATCTACACGTTATAGCCCTGAATTTTCCAATGCCTATCTCTTTGCAAAAGAGAGATATCGGCAAGGAAAAGCTTTATTGTACCTTTGCATTTTTCTCCCAAACGAAGGACACTAGAATGAAAATTTTAAAGCCTCCTATTAGTGCTTCATCTACACGTTATAGCCCTGAATTTTCCAATGCCTATCTCTTTGCAAAAGAGAGATATCGGCAAGGAAAAGCTGTATTTTACCTTTGCATTTTTCTCCCAAACGAAGGACACTAGAATGAAAATTTTAAAGCCTCCTGTTAGGCCATCATCTACACGACATAGCCCTGAATTTTCCAATGCGCAGCTCTTTGCAAAAGAGAGATATTGGCAAGGAAAAGCTGTCTTGTACCTTTGCATTTTTCTCCCAAACGAAGGTCACTAGATAGAAAATTTTAAAGCCTCCTGTTAGGCCATCATCTACACGACATAGCCCTGAATTTTCCAATGAGTAGCTCTTTGCAAAAGAGAGATATTGGCAAGGAAAAGCTGTCTTGTACCTTTGCATTTTTCTCCCAAACGAAGGACACTAGAAAGAAAATTTTAAAGCCTCCTGTTAGGCCATCATCTACACGACATAGCCCTGAATTTTCCAATGCGCAGCTCTTTGCAAAAGAGAGATATTGGCAAGGAAAAGCTGTCTTGTACCATTGCAGTTTTCTCCCAAACGAAGGACACTAGAAAGAACATTTTAAAGCCTCCTGTTAGGCCATCATCTACACGACATAGCCCTGAATTTTCCAATGCGCAGCTCTTTGCAAAAGAGAGATATTGGCAAGGAAAAGCTGTCTTGTACCTTTGCATTTTTCTTCCAAACGAAGGACACTAGAAAGAAAATTTTAAAGCCTCCTGTTAGGCCATCGTCTACACGACATAGCCCTGAATTTTCCAATGCGCAGCTCTTTGCAAAAGAGAGATATTGGCAAGGAAAAGCTGTCTTGTACCTTTGCATTTTTCTCCCAAACGAAGGACACTAGAAAGAAAATTTTAAAGCCTCCTGTTAGGCCATCATCTACACGACATAGCCCTGAATTTTCCAATGCGTAGCTCTTTGCAAAAGAGAGATATTGGCAAGGAAAAGCTGTCTTGTACCTTTGCATTTTTCTCCCAAACGAAGGACACTAGAAAGAAAATTTTAAAGCCTCCTGTTAGGCCATCATCTACACGACATAGCCCTGAATTTTCCAATCCGTAGCTCTTTGCAAAAGAGAGATATTGGCAAGTAAATGCTGTCTTGTACCTTTGCATTTTTCTCCCAAACGAAGGACACTAGAAAGAAAATTTTAAAGCCTCCTGTTAGGCCATCATCTACACGACATAGCCCTGAATTTTCCAATGCGCAGCTCTTTGCAAAAGAGATATATTGGCAAGGAAAAGCTGTCTTGTACCATTGCATTTTTCTCCCAAACGAAGGACACTAGAAAGAAAATTTTAAAGCATCCTGTTAGGCCATCATCTACACGACATAGCCCTGAATTTTCCAATGCGTAGCTCTTTGCAAAAGAGAGATATTGGCAAGGAAAAGCTGTCTTGTACCTTTGCATTTTTCTCCCAAACGAAGGACACTAGAAAGAAAATTTTAAAGCCTCCTGTTAGGCCATCATCTACACGACATAGCCCTGAATTTTCCAATGCGCAGCTCTTTGCAAAAGAGAGATATTGGCAAGGAAAAGCTGTCTTGTACCATTGCATTTTTCTCCCAAACGAAGGACACTAGAAAGAACATTTTAAAGCCTCCTGTTAGGCCATCATCTACACGACATAGCCCTGAATTTTCCAATGCGCAGCTCTTTGCAAAAGAGAGATATTGGCAAGAAAAAGCTGTCTTGTACCTTTGCATTTTTCTCCCAAACGAAGGTCACTAGAAAGAAAATTTTAAAGCCTCCTGTTAGGCCATCATCTACACGACATAGCCCTGAATTTTCCAATGCGTAGCTCTTTGCAAAATAGAGATATTGGCAAGGAAAAGCTGTCTTGTACCTTTGCATTTTTCTCCCAAACGAAGGACACTAGAAAGAAAATTTTAAAGCCTCCTGTTAGGCCATCATCTACACGACATAGCCCTGAATTTTCCAATGCGCAGCTCTTTGCAAAAGAGAGATATTGGCAAGGAAAAGCTGTCTTGTACCTTTGCATTTTTCTCCCAAACGAAGGACACTAGAAAGAAAATTTTAAAGCCTCCTGTTAGGCCATCATCTACACGACATAGCCCTGAATTTTCCAATGCGTAGCTCTTTGCAAAAGAGAGATATTGGCAAGGAAAAGCTGTCTTGTACCTTTGCATTTTTCTCCCAAACGAAGGACACTAGAAAGAAAATTTTAAAGCCTCCTGTTAGGCCATCATCTACACGACATAGCCCTAAATTTTCCAATCCGTAGCTCTTTGCAAAAGAGAGATATTGGCAAGTAAATGCTGTCTTGTACCTTTGCATTTTTCTCCCAAACGAAGGACACTAGAAAGAAAATTTTAAAGCCTCCTGTTAGGCCATCATCTACACGACATAGCCCTGAATTTTCCAATGCGCAGCTCTTTGCAAAAGAGATATATTGGCAAGGAAAAGCTGTCTTGTACCATTGCATTTTTCTCCCAAACGAAGGACACTAGAAAGAAAATTTTAAAGCATCCTGTTAGGCCATCATCTACACGACATAGCCCTGAATTTTCCAATGCGTAGCTCTTTGCAAAAGAGAGATATTGGCAAGGAAAAGCTGTCTTGTACCTTTGCATTTTTCTCCCAAACGAAGGACACTAGAAAGAAAATTTTAAAGCCTCCTGTTAGGCCATCATCTACACGACATAGCCCTGAATTTTCCAATGCGCAGCTCTTTGCAAAAGAGAGATATTGGCAAGGAAAAGCTGTCTTGTACCATTGCATTTTTCTCCCAAACGAAGGACACTAGAAAGAACATTTTAAAGCCTCCTGTTAGGCCATCATCTACACGACATAGCCCTGAATTTTCCAATGCGCAGCTCTTTGCAAAAGAGAGATATTGGCAAGAAAAAGCTGTCTTGTACCTTTGCATTTTTCTCCCAAACGAAGGTCACTAGAAAGAAAATTTTAAAGCCTCCTGTTAGGCCATCATCTACACGACATAGCCCTGAATTTTCCAATGCGTAGCTCTTTGCAAAATAGAGATATTGGCAAGGAAAAGCTGTCTTGTACCTTTGCATTTTTCTCCCAAACGAAGGACACTAGAAAGAAAATTTTAAAGCCTCCTGTTAGGCCATCATCTACACGACATAGCCCTGAATTTTCCAATGCGCAGCTCTTTGCAAAAGAGAGATATTGGCAAGGAAAAGCTGTCTTGTACCTTTGCATTTTTCTCCCAAACGAAGGACACTAGAAAGAAAATTTTAAAGCCTCCTGTTAGGCCATCATCTACACGACATAGCCCTGAATTTTCCAATGCGTAGCTCTTTGCAAAAGAGAGATATTGGCAAGGAAAAGCTGTCTTGTACCTTTGCATTTTTCTCCCAAACGAAGGACACTAGAAAGAAAATTTTAAAGCCTCCTGTTAGGCCATCATCTACACGACATAGCCCTGAATTTTCCAATGCGCAGCTCTTTGCAAAAGAGAGATATTGGCAAGGAAAAGCTGTCTTGTACCATTGCATTTTTCTCCCAAACGAAGGACACTAGAAAGAAAATTTTAAAGCCTCCTGTTAGGCCATCATCTACACGACATAGCCCTGAATTTTCCAATGCGTAGCTCTTTGCAAAAGAGAGATATTGGCAAGGAAAAGCTGTCTTGTACCTTTGCATTTTTCTCCCAAACGAAGGACACTAGAAAGAAAATTTTAAAGCCTCCTGTTAGGCCATCATCTACACGACATAGCCCTGAATTTTCCAATCCGTAGCTCTTTGCAAAAGAGAGATATTGGCAAGGAAAAGCTGTCTTGTACCTTTGCATTTTTCTCCCAAACGAAGGACACTAGAAAGAAAATTTTAAAGCCTCCTGTTAGGCCATCATCTACACGACATAGCCCTGAATTTTCAAATGCGCAGCTCTTTGCAAAAGAGAGATATTGGCAAGGAAAAGCTGTCTTGTACCATTGCATTTTTCTCCCAAACGAAGGACACTAGAATGAAAATTTTAAAACCTCCTGTTAGTGCTTCATCTACACGTTATAGCCCTGAATTTTCCAATGCCTATCTCTTTGCAAAAGAGAGATATCGGCAAGGAAATGCTGTATTGTACCTTTGCATTTTTCTCCCAAACGAAAGACACTAGAATGAAAATTTTAAAGCCTCCTGTTAGTGCTTCATCTACACGTTATAGCCCTGCATTTTCCAATGCCTATCTCTTTGCAAAAGAGAGATATCGGCAAGGAAAAGCTGCATTGTACTTTTGCATTTTTCTCCCAAATGAAAGACACTAGAATGAAAATTTTAAAGCCTCCTTTTAGTGCTTCATCTACACGTAATAGCCCTGAATTTTCCTATGCCTATCTCTTTGCAAAAGAGAGATATCGGCAAGGAAATGCTGTATTGTACCTTTGCATTTTTCTCCCAAACGAAAGACACTAGAATGAAAATTTTAAAGCCTACTGTTAGTGCTTCATCTACACGTTATAGCCCTGCATTTTCCAATGCCTATCTCTTTGCAAAAGAGAGATATCGGCAAGGAAAAGCTGCATTGTACTTTTGCATTTTTCTCCCAAACGAAAGACACTAGAATGAAAATTTTAAAGCCTCCTGTTAGTGCTTCATCTACACGTTATAGCCCTGAATTTTCCAATGCCTAGCTCTTTGCAAAAGAGAGATATTGGCAAGGAAAAGCTGTATTGTACCTTTGCATTTTTCTCCCAAACGAAAGACACTAGAATGAAAATTTTAAAGCCTCCTGTTAGTGCTTCATCTACACGTTATAGCCCTGAATTTTCCAATGCCTATCTCTTTGCAAAAGAGAGATATCGGCAAGGAAAAACTGTATTGTACCTTTGCATTTTTCTCCCAAACGAAAGACACTAGAATGAAAATTTTAAAGCCTCCTGTTAGTGCTTCAACTACACGTTATAGTCCTGAATTTTCCAATGCCTATCTCTTTGCAAAAGAGAGATATCGGCAAGGAAAAGCTGTATTGTACCTTTGCATTTTTCTCCCAAACGAAGGACACTAGAATGAAAATTTAAAAGCCTCCTGTTAGTGCTTCATCTACACGTTATAGCCCAGAATTTTCCAATGCCTATCTCTTTGCAAAAGAGAGATATCGGCAAGGAAAAGCTGTCTTGTACCTTTGCATTTTTCTCCCAAACGAAGGACACTAGAAAGAAAATTTTAAAGCCTCCTGTTAGGCCATCATCTACACGACATAGCCCTGAATTTTCCAATGCGCAGCTCTTTGCAAAAGAGAGATATTGGCAAGGAAAAGCTGTCTTGTACCATTGCATTTTTCTCCCAAACGAAGGACACTAGAAAGAAAATTTTAAAGCCTCCTGTTAGGCCATCATCTACACGACATAGCCCTGAATTTTCCAATGCGTAGCTCTTTGCAAAAGAGAGATATTGGCAAGGAAAAGCTGTCTTGTACCTTTGCATTTTTCTCCCAAACGAAGGACACTAGAAAGAAAATTTTAAAGCCTCCTGTTAGGCCATCATCTACACGACATAGCCCTGAATTTTCCAATCCGTAGCTCTTTGCAAAAGAGAGATATTGGCAAGGAAAAGCTGTATTGTACCTTTGCATTTTTCTCCCAAACGAAAGACACTAGAATGAAAATTTTAAAGCCTCCTGTTAGTGCTTCATCTACACGTTATAGCCCTGAATTTTCCAATGCCTATCTCTTTGCAAAAGAGAGATATTGGCAAGGAAAAGCTGTATTGTACCTTTGCATTTTTCTCCCAAACGAAGGACACTAGAATGAAAATTTTTAAGCCTCCTGTTAGTGCTTCATCTACACGTTATAGCCCTGCATTTTCCAATGCCTATCTCTTTGCAAAAGAGAGATATCGGCAAGGAAAAGCTGCATTGTACTTTTGCATTTTTCTCCCAAACGAAAGACACTAGAATGAAAATTTTAAAGCCTCCTTTTAGTGCTTCATCTACACGTAATAGCCCTGAATTTTCCAATGCCTATCTCTTTGCAAAAGAGAGATATCGGCAAGGAAAAGCTGTATTGTACCTTTGCATTTTTCTCCCAAACGAAGGACACTAGAATGAAAATTTAAAAGCCTCCTGTTTAGTGCTTCATCTACACGGTATAGCCCTGAATTTTCCAATGCCTAGCTCTTTGCAAAAGAGAGATATTGGCAAGGAAAAGCTGTATTGTACCTTTGCATTTTTCTCCCAAACGAAGGACACTAGAATGAAAATTTTAAAGCCTCCTGTTAGTGCTTCATCTACACGTTATAGCCCTGAATTTTCCAATGCCTATCTCTTTGCAAAAGAGAGATATCGGCAAGGAAAAACTGTATTGTACCTTTGCATTTTTCTCCCAAACGAAAGACACTAGAATGAAAATTTTAAAGCCTCCTGTTAGTGCTTCATCTACACGTTATAGCCCTGAATTTTCCAATGCCTAGCTCTTTGCAAAAGAGAGATATCGGCAAGGAAAAGCTGTATTGTACCTTTGCATTTTTCTCCCAAACTAAAGACACTAGAATGAAAATTTTAAAGCCTACTGTTAGTGCTTCATCTACACGTTATAGCCCTGAATTTTCCAATGCCTAGCTCTTTGCAAAAGAGAGATATCGGCAAGGAAAAGCTGTATTGTACCTTTGCATTTTTCTCCCAAACGAAAGACACTAGAATGAAAATTTTAAAGCCTCCTGTTAGTGCTTCATCTACACGTTATAGCCCTGAATTTTCCAATGCCTATCTCTTTGCAAAAGAGAGATATCGGCAAGGAAAAGCTTTATTGTACCTTTGCATTTTTCTCCCAAACGAAGGACACTAGAATGAAAATTTTAAAGCCTCCTATTAGTGCTTCATCTACACGTTATAGCCCTGAATTTTCCAATGCCTATCTCTTTGCAAAAGAGAGATATCGGCAAGGAAAAGCTGTATTTTACCTTTGCATTTTTCTCCCAAACGAAGGACACTAGAATGAAAATTTTAAAGCCTCCTGTTAGTGCTTCATCTACACGTTATAGCCCAGAATTTTCCAATGCCTATCTCTTTGCAAAAGAGAGATATCGGCAAGGAAAAGCTGTCTTGTACCTTTGCATTTTTCTCCCAAACGAAGGACACTAGAAAGAAAATTTTAAAGCCTCCTGTTAGGTCATCATCTACACGACATAGCCCTGAATTTTCCAATGCGCAGCTCTTTGCAAAAGAGAGATATTGGCAAGGAAAAGCTGTCTTGTACCATTGCATTTTTCTCCCAAACGAAGGACACTAGAAAGAAAATTTTAAAGCCTCCTGTTAGGCCATCATCTACACGACATAGCCCTGAATTTTCCAATGCGTAGCTCTTTGCAAAAGAGAGATATTGGCAAGGAAAAGCTGTCTTGTACCTTTGCATTTTTCTCCCAAACGAAGGACACTAGAAAGAAAATTTTAAAGCCTCCTCTTAGGCCATCATCTACACGACATAGCCCTGAATTTTCCAATCCGTAGCTCTTTGCAAAAGAGAGATATTGGCAAGGAAAAGCTGTATTGTACCTTTGCATTTTTCTCCCAAACGAAAGACACTAGAATGAAAATTTTAAAGCCTCCTGTTAGTGCTTCATCTACACGTTATAGCCCTGAATTTTCCAATGCCTATCTCTTTGCAAAAGAGAGATATTGGCAAGGAAAAGCTGTATTGTACCTTTGCATTTTTCTCCCAAACGAAGGACACTAGAATGAAAATTTTTAAGCCTCCTGTTAGTGCTTCATCTACACGTTATAGCCCTGAATTTTCCAATGCCTATCTCTTTGCAAAAGAGAGATATCGGCAAGGAAAAGCTGTATTGTACCTTTGCATTTTTCTCCCAAACGAAAGACACTGGAATGAAAATTTTAAAGCCTCCTGTTAGTACTTCATCTACACGTTATAGCCCTGAATTTTCCAATGCCTATCTCTTTGCAAAAGAGAGATATCGGCAAGGAAAAGCTGTATTGTACCTTTGCATTTTTCTCCCAAACTAAAGACACTAGAATGAAAATTTTAAAGCCTACTGTTAGTGCTTCATCTACACGTTATAGCCCTGCATTTTCCAATGCCTATCTCTTTGCAAAAGAGAGATATCGGCAAGGAAAAGCTGCATTGTACTTTTGCATTTTTCTCCCAAACGAAAGACACTAGAATGAAAATTTTAAAGCCTCCTGTTAGTGCTTCATCTACACGTTATAGCCCTGAATTTTCCAATGCCTAGCTCTTTGCAAAAGAGAGATATTGGCAAGGAAAAGCTGTATTGTACCTTTGCATTTTTCTCCCAAACGAAAGACACTAGAATGAAAATTTTAAAGCCTCCTGTTAGTGCTTCATCTACACGTTATAGCCCTGAATTTTCCAATGCCTATCTCTTTGCAAAAGAGAGATATCGGCAAGGAAAAGCTGTATTGTACCTTTGCATTTTTCTCCCAAACTAAAGACACTAGAATGAAAATTTTAAAGCCTACTGTTAGTGCTTCATCTACACGTTATAGCCCTGAATTTTCCAATGCCTAGCTCTTTGCAAAAGAGAGATATCGGCAAGGAAAAGCTGTATTGTACCTTTGCATTTTTCTCCCAAACGAAAGACACTAGAATGAAAATTTTAAAGCCTCCTGTTAGTGCTTCATCTACACGTTATAGCCCTGAATTTTCCAATGCCTATCTCTTTGCAAAAGAGAGATATCGGCAAGGAAAAGCTTTATTGTACCTTTGCATTTTTCTCCCAAACGAAGGACACTAGAATGAAAATTTTAAAGCCTCCTATTAGTGCTTCATCTACACGTTATAGCCCTGAATTTTCCAATGCCTATCTCTTTGCAAAAGAGAGATATCGGCAAGGAAAAGCTGTATTTTACCTTTGCATTTTTCTCCCAAACGAAGGACACTAGAATGAAAATTTTAAAGCCTCCTGTTAGGCCATCATCTACACGACATAGCCCTGAATTTTCCAATGCGCAGCTCTTTGCAAAAGAGAGATATTGGCAAGGAAAAGCTGTCTTGTACCTTTGCATTTTTCTCCCAAACGAAGGTCACTAGATAGAAAATTTTAAAGCCTCCTGTTAGGCCATCATCTACACGACATAGCCCTGAATTTTCCAATGAGTAGCTCTTTGCAAAAGAGAGATATTGGCAAGGAAAAGCTGTCTTGTACCTTTGCATTTTTCTCCCAAACGAAGGACACTAGAAAGAAAATTTTAAAGCCTCCTGTTAGGCCATCATCTACACGACATAGCCCTGAATTTTCCAATGCGCAGCTCTTTGCAAAAGAGAGATATTGGCAAGGAAAAGCTGTCTTGTACCATTGCAGTTTTCTCCCAAACGAAGGACACTAGAAAGAACATTTTAAAGCCTCCTGTTAGGCCATCATCTACACGACATAGCCCTGAATTTTCCAATGCGCAGCTCTTTGCAAAAGAGAGATATTGGCAAGGAAAAGCTGTCTTGTACCTTTGCATTTTTCTTCCAAACGAAGGACACTAGAAAGAAAATTTTAAAGCCTCCTGTTAGGCCATCGTCTACACGACATAGCCCTGAATTTTCCAATGCGCAGCTCTTTGCAAAAGAGAGATATTGGCAAGGAAAAGCTGTCTTGTACCTTTGCATTTTTCTCCCAAACGAAGGACACTAGAAAGAAAATTTTAAAGCCTCCTGTTAGGCCATCATCTACACGACATAGCCCTGAATTTTCCAATGCGTAGCTCTTTGCAAAAGAGAGATATTGGCAAGGAAAAGCTGTCTTGTACCTTTGCATTTTTCTCCCAAACGAAGGACACTAGAAAGAAAATTTTAAAGCCTCCTGTTAGGCCATCATCTACACGACATAGCCCTGAATTTTCCAATCCGTAGCTCTTTGCAAAAGAGAGATATTGGCAAGTAAATGCTGTCTTGTACCTTTGCATTTTTCTCCCAAACGAAGGACACTAGAAAGAAAATTTTAAAGCCTCCTGTTAGGCCATCATCTACACGACATAGCCCTGAATTTTCCAATGCGCAGCTCTTTGCAAAAGAGATATATTGGCAAGGAAAAGCTGTCTTGTACCATTGCATTTTTCTCCCAAACGAAGGACACTAGAAAGAAAATTTTAAAGCATCCTGTTAGGCCATCATCTACACGACATAGCCCTGAATTTTCCAATGCGTAGCTCTTTGCAAAAGAGAGATATTGGCAAGGAAAAGCTGTCTTGTACCTTTGCATTTTTCTCCCAAACGAAGGACACTAGAAAGAAAATTTTAAAGCCTCCTGTTAGGCCATCATCTACACGACATAGCCCTGAATTTTCCAATGCGCAGCTCTTTGCAAAAGAGAGATATTGGCAAGGAAAAGCTGTCTTGTACCATTGCATTTTTCTCCCAAACGAAGGACACTAGAAAGAACATTTTAAAGCCTCCTGTTAGGCCATCATCTACACGACATAGCCCTGAATTTTCCAATGCGCAGCTCTTTGCAAAAGAGAGATATTGGCAAGAAAAAGCTGTCTTGTACCTTTGCATTTTTCTCCCAAACGAAGGTCACTAGAAAGAAAATTTTAAAGCCTCCTGTTAGGCCATCATCTACACGACATAGCCCTGAATTTTCCAATGCGTAGCTCTTTGCAAAATAGAGATATTGGCAAGGAAAAGCTGTCTTGTACCTTTGCATTTTTCTCCCAAACGAAGGACACTAGAAAGAAAATTTTAAAGCCTCCTGTTAGGCCATCATCTACACGACATAGCCCTGAATTTTCCAATGCGCAGCTCTTTGCAAAAGAGAGATATTGGCAAGGAAAAGCTGTCTTGTACCTTTGCATTTTTCTCCCAAACGAAGGACACTAGAAAGAAAATTTTAAAGCCTCCTGTTAGGCCATCATCTACACGACATAGCCCTGAATTTTCCAATGCGTAGCTCTTTGCAAAAGAGAGATATTGGCAAGGAAAAGCTGTCTTGTACCTTTGCATTTTTCTCCCAAACGAAGGACACTAGAAAGAAAATTTTAAAGCCTCCTGTTAGGCCATCATCTACACGACATAGCCCTAAATTTTCCAATCCGTAGCTCTTTGCAAAAGAGAGATATTGGCAAGTAAATGCTGTCTTGTACCTTTGCATTTTTCTCCCAAACGAAGGACACTAGAAAGAAAATTTTAAAGCCTCCTGTTAGGCCATCATCTACACGACATAGCCCTGAATTTTCCAATGCGCAGCTCTTTGCAAAAGAGATATATTGGCAAGGAAAAGCTGTCTTGTACCATTGCATTTTTCTCCCAAACGAAGGACACTAGAAAGAAAATTTTAAAGCATCCTGTTAGGCCATCATCTACACGACATAGCCCTGAATTTTCCAATGCGTAGCTCTTTGCAAAAGAGAGATATTGGCAAGGAAAAGCTGTCTTGTACCTTTGCATTTTTCTCCCAAACGAAGGACACTAGAAAGAAAATTTTAAAGCCTCCTGTTAGGCCATCATCTACACGACATAGCCCTGAATTTTCCAATGCGCAGCTCTTTGCAAAAGAGAGATATTGGCAAGGAAAAGCTGTCTTGTACCATTGCATTTTTCTCCCAAACGAAGGACACTAGAAAGAACATTTTAAAGCCTCCTGTTAGGCCATCATCTACACGACATAGCCCTGAATTTTCCAATGCGCAGCTCTTTGCAAAAGAGAGATATTGGCAAGAAAAAGCTGTCTTGTACCTTTGCATTTTTCTCCCAAACGAAGGTCACTAGAAAGAAAATTTTAAAGCCTCCTGTTAGGCCATCATCTACACGACATAGCCCTGAATTTTCCAATGCGTAGCTCTTTGCAAAATAGAGATATTGGCAAGGAAAAGCTGTCTTGTACCTTTGCATTTTTCTCCCAAACGAAGGACACTAGAAAGAAAATTTTAAAGCCTCCTGTTAGGCCATCATCTACACGACATAGCCCTGAATTTTCCAATGCGCAGCTCTTTGCAAAAGAGAGATATTGGCAAGGAAAAGCTGTCTTGTACCTTTGCATTTTTCTCCCAAACGAAGGACACTAGAAAGAAAATTTTAAAGCCTCCTGTTAGGCCATCATCTACACGACATAGCCCTGAATTTTCCAATGCGTAGCTCTTTGCAAAAGAGAGATATTGGCAAGGAAAAGCTGTCTTGTACCTTTGCATTTTTCTCCCAAACGAAGGACACTAGAAAGAAAATTTTAAAGCCTCCTGTTAGGCCATCATCTACACGACATAGCCCTGAATTTTCCAATGCGCAGCTCTTTGCAAAAGAGAGATATTGGCAAGGAAAAGCTGTCTTGTACCATTGCATTTTTCTCCCAAACGAAGGACACTAGAAAGAAAATTTTAAAGCCTCCTGTTAGGCCATCATCTACACGACATAGCCCTGAATTTTCCAATGCGTAGCTCTTTGCAAAAGAGAGATATTGGCAAGGAAAAGCTGTCTTGTACCTTTGCATTTTTCTCCCAAACGAAGGACACTAGAAAGAAAATTTTAAAGCCTCCTGTTAGGCCATCATCTACACGACATAGCCCTGAATTTTCCAATCCGTAGCTCTTTGCAAAAGAGAGATATTGGCAAGGAAAAGCTGTCTTGTACCTTTGCATTTTTCTCCCAAACGAAGGACACTAGAAAGAAAATTTTAAAGCCTCCTGTTAGGCCATCATCTACACGACATAGCCCTGAATTTTCAAATGCGCAGCTCTTTGCAAAAGAGAGATATTGGCAAGGAAAAGCTGTCTTGTACCATTGCATTTTTCTCCCAAACGAAGGACACTAGAATGAAAATTTTAAAACCTCCTGTTAGTGCTTCATCTACACGTTATAGCCCTGAATTTTCCAATGCCTATCTCTTTGCAAAAGAGAGATATCGGCAAGGAAATGCTGTATTGTACCTTTGCATTTTTCTCCCAAACGAAAGACACTAGAATGAAAATTTTAAAGCCTCCTGTTAGTGCTTCATCTACACGTTATAGCCCTGCATTTTCCAATGCCTATCTCTTTGCAAAAGAGAGATATCGGCAAGGAAAAGCTGCATTGTACTTTTGCATTTTTCTCCCAAATGAAAGACACTAGAATGAAAATTTTAAAGCCTCCTTTTAGTGCTTCATCTACACGTAATAGCCCTGAATTTTCCTATGCCTATCTCTTTGCAAAAGAGAGATATCGGCAAGGAAATGCTGTATTGTACCTTTGCATTTTTCTCCCAAACGAAAGACACTAGAATGAAAATTTTAAAGCCTACTGTTAGTGCTTCATCTACACGTTATAGCCCTGCATTTTCCAATGCCTATCTCTTTGCAAAAGAGAGATATCGGCAAGGAAAAGCTGCATTGTACTTTTGCATTTTTCTCCCAAACGAAAGACACTAGAATGAAAATTTTAAAGCCTCCTGTTAGTGCTTCATCTACACGTTATAGCCCTGAATTTTCCAATGCCTAGCTCTTTGCAAAAGAGAGATATTGGCAAGGAAAAGCTGTATTGTACCTTTGCATTTTTCTCCCAAACGAAAGACACTAGAATGAAAATTTTAAAGCCTCCTGTTAGTGCTTCATCTACACGTTATAGCCCTGAATTTTCCAATGCCTATCTCTTTGCAAAAGAGAGATATCGGCAAGGAAAAACTGTATTGTACCTTTGCATTTTTCTCCCAAACGAAAGACACTAGAATGAAAATTTTAAAGCCTCCTGTTAGTGCTTCAACTACACGTTATAGTCCTGAATTTTCCAATGCCTATCTCTTTGCAAAAGAGAGATATCGGCAAGGAAAAGCTGTATTGTACCTTTGCATTTTTCTCCCAAACGAAGGACACTAGAATGAAAATTTAAAAGCCTCCTGTTAGTGCTTCATCTACACGTTATAGCCCAGAATTTTCCAATGCCTATCTCTTTGCAAAAGAGAGATATCGGCAAGGAAAAGCTGTCTTGTACCTTTGCATTTTTCTCCCAAACGAAGGACACTAGAAAGAAAATTTTAAAGCCTCCTGTTAGGCCATCATCTACACGACATAGCCCTGAATTTTCCAATGCGCAGCTCTTTGCAAAAGAGAGATATTGGCAAGGAAAAGCTGTCTTGTACCATTGCATTTTTCTCCCAAACGAAGGACACTAGAAAGAAAATTTTAAAGCCTCCTGTTAGGCCATCATCTACACGACATAGCCCTGAATTTTCCAATGCGTAGCTCTTTGCAAAAGAGAGATATTGGCAAGGAAAAGCTGTCTTGTACCTTTGCATTTTTCTCCCAAACGAAGGACACTAGAAAGAAAATTTTAAAGCCTCCTGTTAGGCCATCATCTACACGACATAGCCCTGAATTTTCCAATCCGTAGCTCTTTGCAAAAGAGAGATATTGGCAAGGAAAAGCTGTATTGTACCTTTGCATTTTTCTCCCAAACGAAAGACACTAGAATGAAAATTTTAAAGCCTCCTGTTAGTGCTTCATCTACACGTTATAGCCCTGAATTTTCCAATGCCTATCTCTTTGCAAAAGAGAGATATTGGCAAGGAAAAGCTGTATTGTACCTTTGCATTTTTCTCCCAAACGAAGGACACTAGAATGAAAATTTTTAAGCCTCCTGTTAGTGCTTCATCTACACGTTATAGCCCTGCATTTTCCAATGCCTATCTCTTTGCAAAAGAGAGATATCGGCAAGGAAAAGCTGCATTGTACTTTTGCATTTTTCTCCCAAACGAAAGACACTAGAATGAAAATTTTAAAGCCTCCTTTTAGTGCTTCATCTACACGTAATAGCCCTGAATTTTCCAATGCCTATCTCTTTGCAAAAGAGAGATATCGGCAAGGAAAAGCTGTATTGTACCTTTGCATTTTTCTCCCAAACGAAGGACACTAGAATGAAAATTTAAAAGCCTCCTGTTTAGTGCTTCATCTACACGGTATAGCCCTGAATTTTCCAATGCCTAGCTCTTTGCAAAAGAGAGATATTGGCAAGGAAAAGCTGTATTGTACCTTTGCATTTTTCTCCCAAACGAAGGACACTAGAATGAAAATTTTAAAGCCTCCTGTTAGTGCTTCATCTACACGTTATAGCCCTGAATTTTCCAATGCCTATCTCTTTGCAAAAGAGAGATATCGGCAAGGAAAAACTGTATTGTACCTTTGCATTTTTCTCCCAAACGAAAGACACTAGAATGAAAATTTTAAAGCCTCCTGTTAGTGCTTCATCTACACGTTATAGCCCTGAATTTTCCAATGCCTAGCTCTTTGCAAAAGAGAGATATCGGCAAGGAAAAGCTGTATTGTACCTTTGCATTTTTCTCCCAAACTAAAGACACTAGAATGAAAATTTTAAAGCCTACTGTTAGTGCTTCATCTACACGTTATAGCCCTGAATTTTCCAATGCCTAGCTCTTTGCAAAAGAGAGATATCGGCAAGGAAAAGCTGTATTGTACCTTTGCATTTTTCTCCCAAACGAAAGACACTAGAATGAAAATTTTAAAGCCTCCTGTTAGTGCTTCATCTACACGTTATAGCCCTGAATTTTCCAATGCCTATCTCTTTGCAAAAGAGAGATATCGGCAAGGAAAAGCTTTATTGTACCTTTGCATTTTTCTCCCAAACGAAGGACACTAGAATGAAAATTTTAAAGCCTCCTATTAGTGCTTCATCTACACGTTATAGCCCTGAATTTTCCAATGCCTATCTCTTTGCAAAAGAGAGATATCGGCAAGGAAAAGCTGTATTTTACCTTTGCATTTTTCTCCCAAACGAAGGACACTAGAATGAAAATTTTAAAGCCTCCTGTTAGTGCTTCATCTACACGTTATAGCCCAGAATTTTCCAATGCCTATCTCTTTGCAAAAGAGAGATATCGGCAAGGAAAAGCTGTCTTGTACCTTTGCATTTTTCTCCCAAACGAAGGACACTAGAAAGAAAATTTTAAAGCCTCCTGTTAGGTCATCATCTACACGACATAGCCCTGAATTTTCCAATGCGCAGCTCTTTGCAAAAGAGAGATATTGGCAAGGAAAAGCTGTCTTGTACCATTGCATTTTTCTCCCAAACGAAGGACACTAGAAAGAAAATTTTAAAGCCTCCTGTTAGGCCATCATCTACACGACATAGCCCTGAATTTTCCAATGCGTAGCTCTTTGCAAAAGAGAGATATTGGCAAGGAAAAGCTGTCTTGTACCTTTGCATTTTTCTCCCAAACGAAGGACACTAGAAAGAAAATTTTAAAGCCTCCTCTTAGGCCATCATCTACACGACATAGCCCTGAATTTTCCAATCCGTAGCTCTTTGCAAAAGAGAGATATTGGCAAGGAAAAGCTGTATTGTACCTTTGCATTTTTCTCCCAAACGAAAGACACTAGAATGAAAATTTTAAAGCCTCCTGTTAGTGCTTCATCTACACGTTATAGCCCTGAATTTTCCAATGCCTATCTCTTTGCAAAAGAGAGATATTGGCAAGGAAAAGCTGTATTGTACCTTTGCATTTTTCTCCCAAACGAAGGACACTAGAATGAAAATTTTTAAGCCTCCTGTTAGTGCTTCATCTACACGTTATAGCCCTGAATTTTCCAATGCCTATCTCTTTGCAAAAGAGAGATATCGGCAAGGAAAAGCTGTATTGTACCTTTGCATTTTTCTCCCAAACGAAAGACACTGGAATGAAAATTTTAAAGCCTCCTGTTAGTACTTCATCTACACGTTATAGCCCTGAATTTTCCAATGCCTATCTCTTTGCAAAAGAGAGATATCGGCAAGGAAAAGCTGTATTGTACCTTTGCATTTTTCTCCCAAACTAAAGACACTAGAATGAAAATTTTAAAGCCTACTGTTAGTGCTTCATCTACACGTTATAGCCCTGCATTTTCCAATGCCTATCTCTTTGCAAAAGAGAGATATCGGCAAGGAAAAGCTGCATTGTACTTTTGCATTTTTCTCCCAAACGAAAGACACTAGAATGAAAATTTTAAAGCCTCCTGTTAGTGCTTCATCTACACGTTATAGCCCTGAATTTTCCAATGCCTAGCTCTTTGCAAAAGAGAGATATTGGCAAGGAAAAGCTGTATTGTACCTTTGCATTTTTCTCCCAAACGAAAGACACTAGAATGAAAATTTTAAAGCCTCCTGTTAGTGCTTCATCTACACGTTATAGCCCTGAATTTTCCAATGCCTATCTCTTTGCAAAAGAGAGATATCGGCAAGGAAAAGCTGTATTGTACCTTTGCATTTTTCTCCCAAACTAAAGACACTAGAATGAAAATTTTAAAGCCTACTGTTAGTGCTTCATCTACACGTTATAGCCCTGAATTTTCCAATGCCTAGCTCTTTGCAAAAGAGAGATATCGGCAAGGAAAAGCTGTATTGTACCTTTGCATTTTTCTCCCAAACGAAAGACACTAGAATGAAAATTTTAAAGCCTCCTGTTAGTGCTTCATCTACACGTTATAGCCCTGAATTTTCCAATGCCTATCTCTTTGCAAAAGAGAGATATCGGCAAGGAAAAGCTTTATTGTACCTTTGCATTTTTCTCCCAAACGAAGGACACTAGAATGAAAATTTTAAAGCCTCCTATTAGTGCTTCATCTACACGTTATAGCCCTGAATTTTCCAATGCCTATCTCTTTGCAAAAGAGAGATATCGGCAAGGAAAAGCTGTATTTTACCTTTGCATTTTTCTCCCAAACGAAGGACACTAGAATGAAAATTTTAAAGCCTCCTGTTAGTGCTTCATCTACACGTTATAGCCCAGAATTTTCCAATGCCTATCTCTTTGCAAAAGAGAGATATCGGCAAGGAAAAGCTGTCTTGTACCTTTGCATTTTTCTCCCAAACGAAGGACACTAGAAAGAAAATTTTAAAGCCTCCTGTTAGGCCATCATCTACACGACATAGCCCTGAATTTTCCAATGCGC
The DNA here is from genome assembly GCF_028390025.1 of Pseudophryne corroboree. Lineage (NCBI taxonomy): Eukaryota > Metazoa > Chordata > Amphibia > Anura > Myobatrachidae > Pseudophryne > Pseudophryne corroboree. The sequence goes on from NW_026968380.1 coordinate 50,942, forward strand.
AGCTCTTTGCAAAAGAGAGATATTGGCAAGGAAAAGCTGTCTTGTACCATTGCATTTTTCTCCCAAACGAAGGACACTAGAAAGAAAATTTTAAAGCCTCCTGTTAGGCCATCATCTACACGACATAGCCCTGAATTTTCCAATGCGTAGCTCTTTGCAAAAGAGAGATATTGGCAAGGAAAAGCTGTCTTGTACCTTTGCATTTTTCTCCCAAACGAAGGACACTATAAAGAAAATTTTAAAGCCTCCTGTTAGGCCATCATCTACACGACATAGCCCTGAATTTTCCAATCCGTAGCTCTTTGCAAAAGAGAGATATTGGCAAGGAAAAGCTGTATTGTACCTTTGCATTTTTCTCCCAAACGAAAGACACTAGAATGAAAATTTTAAAGCCTCCTGTTAGTGCTACATCTACACGTTATAGCCCTGAATTTTCCAATGCCTATCTCTTTGCAAAAGAGAGATATTGGCAAGGAAAAGCTGTATTGTACCTTTGCATTTTTCTCCCAAACGAAGGACACTAGAATGAAAATTTTTAAGCCTCCTGTTAGTGCTTCATCTACACGTTATAGCCCTGAATTTTCCAATGCCTATCTCTTTGCAAAAGAGAGATATCGGCAAGGAAAAGCTGTATTGTACCTTTGCATTTTTCTCCCAAACGAAAGACACTAGAATGAAAATTTTAAAGCCTCCTGTTAGTGCTTCATCTACACGTTATAGCCCTGCATTTTCCAATGCCTATCTCTTTGCAAAAGAGAGATATCGGCAAGGAAAAGCAGTATTGTACTTTTGCATTTTTCTCCCAAACGAAAGACACTAGAATGAAAATTTTAAAGCCTCTTGTTAGGCCATCATCTACACGACATAGCCCTGAATTTTCCAATGCGCAGCTCTTTGCAAAAGAGAGATATTGGCAAGGAAAAGCTGTCTTGTACCTTTGCATTTTTCTCCCAAACGAAGGTCACTAGAAAGAAAATTTTAAAGCCTCCTGTTAGGCCATAATCTACACGACATAGCCCTGAATTTTCCAATGCGCAGCTCTTTGCAAAAGAGAGATATTGGCAAGGAAAAGCTGTCTTGTACCATTGCATTTTTCTCCCAAACGAAGGACACTAGAAAGAAAATTTTAAAGCCTCCTGTTAGGCCATCATCTACACGACATAGCCCTGAATTTTCCAATGCGCAGCTCTTTGCAAAAGAGAGATATTGGCAAGGAAAAGCTGTCTTGTACCTTTGCATTTTTCTCCCAAACGAAGGACACTAGAATGAAAATTTTTAAGCCTCCTGTTAGTGCTTCATCTACACGATATAGCCCTGAATTTTCCAATGCCTATCTCTTTGCAAAAGAGAGATATCGGCAAGGAAAAGCTGTATTGTACCTTTGCATTTTTCTCCCAAACGAAAGACACTAGAATGAAAATTTTAAAGCCTCCTGTTAGTGCTTCATCTACACGTTATAGCCCTGCATTTTCCAATGCCTATCTCTTTGCAAAAGAGAGATATCGGCAAGGAAAAGCAGCATTGTACTTTTGCATTTTTCTCCCAAACGAAAGACACTAGAATGAAAATTTTAAAGCCTCTTGTTAGGCCATCATCTACACGACATAGCCCTGAATTTTCCAATGCGCAGCTCTTTGCAAAAGAGAGATATTGGCAAGGAAAAGCTGTCTTGTACCTTTGCATTTTTCTCCCAAACGAAGGTCACTAGAAAGAAAATTTTAAAGCCTCCTGTTAGGCCATAATCTACACGACATAGCCCTGAATTTTCCAATGCGCAGCTCTTTGCAAAAGAGAGATATTGGCAAGGAAAAGCTGTCTTGTACCATTGCATTTTTCTCCCAAACGAAGGACACTAGAAAGAAAATTTTAAAGCCTCCTGTTAGGCCATCATCTACACGACATAGCCCTGAATTTTCCAATGCGCAGCTCTTTGCAAAAGAGAGATATTGGCAAGGAAAAGCTGTCTTGTACCTTTGCATTTTTCTCCCAAACGAAGGTCACTAGATAGAAAATTTTAAAGCCTCCTGTTAGGCCATCATCTACACGACATAGCCCTGAATTTTCCAATGAGTAGCTCTTTGCAAAAGAGAGATATTGGCAAGGAAAAGCTGTCTTGTACCTTTGCATTTTTCTCCCAAACGAAGGACACTAGAAAGAAAATTTTAAAGCCTCCTGTTAGGCCATCATCTACACGACATAGCCCTGAATTTTCCAATGCGCAGCTCTTTGCAAAAGAGAGATATTGGCAAGGAAAAGCTGTCTTGTACCATTGCAGTTTTCTCCCAAACGAAGGACACTAGAAAGAACATTTTAAAGCCTCCTGTTAGGCCATCATCTACACGACATAGCCCTGAATTTTCCAATGCGCAGCTCTTTGCAAAAGAGAGATATTGGCAAGGAAAAGCTGTCTTGTACCTTTGCATTTTTCTTCCAAACGAAGGACACTAGAAAGAAAATTTTAAAGCCTCCTGTTAGGCCATCGTCTACACGACATAGCCCTGAATTTTCCAATGCGCAGCTCTTTGCAAAAGAGAGATATTGGCAAGGAAAAGCTGTCTTGTACCATTGCATTTTTCTCCCAAACGAAGGACACTAGAAAGAAAATTTTAAAGCCTCCTGTTAGGCCATCATCTACACGACATAGCCCTGAATTTTCCAATGCGTAGCTCTTTGCAAAAGAGAGATATTGGCAAGGAAAAGCTGTCTTGTACCTTTGCATTTTTCTCCCAAACGAAGGACACTAGAAAGAAAATTTTAAAGCCTCCTGTTAGGCCATCATCTACACGACATAGCCCTGAATTTTCCAATCCGTAGCTCTTTGCAAAAGAGAGATATTGGCAAGTAAATGCTGTCTTGTACCTTTGCATTTTTCTCCCAAACGAAGGACACTAGAAAGAAAATTTTAAAGCCTCCTGTTAGGCCATCATCTACACGACATAGCCCTGAATTTTCCAATGCGCAGCTCTTTGCAAAAGAGATATATTGGCAAGGAAAAGCTGTCTTGTACCATTGCATTTTTCTCCCAAACGAAGGACACTAGAAAGAAAATTTTAAAGCCTCCTGTTAGGCCATCATCTACACGACATAGCCCTGAATTTTCCAATGCGCAGCTCTTTGCAAAAGAGAGATATTGGCAAGGAAAAGCTGTCTTGTACCATTGCATTTTTCTCCCAAACGAAGGACACTAGAAAGAAAATTTTAAAGCCTCCTGTTAGGCCATCATCTACACGACATAGCCCTGAATTTTCCAATGCGTAGCTCTTTGCAAAAGAGAGATATTGGCAAGGAAAAGCTGTCTTGTACCTTTGCATTTTTCTCCCAAACGAAGGACACTAGAAAGAAAATTTTAAAGCCTCCTGTTAGGCCATCATCTACACGACATAGCCCTGAATTTTCCAATCCGTAGCTCTTTGCAAAAGAGAGATATTGGCAAGGAAAAGCTGTATTGTACCTTTGCATTTTTCTCCCAAACGAAAGACACTAGAATGAAAATTTTAAAGCCTCCTGTTAGTGCTTCATCTACACGTTATAGCCCTGAATTTTCCAATGCCTATCTCTTTGCAAAAGAGAGATATTGGCAAGGAAAAGCTGTATTGTACCTTTGCATTTTTCTCCCAAACGAAGGACACTAGAATGAAAATTTTTAAGCCTCCTGTTAGTGCTTCATCTACACGTTATAGCCCTGAATTTTCCAATGCCTATCTCTTTGCAAAAGAGAGATATCGGCAAGGAAAAGCTGTATTGTACCTTTGCATTTTTCTCCCAAACGAAAGACACTAGAATGAAAATTTTAAAGCCTCCTGTTAGTGCTTCATCTACACGTTATAGCCCTGCATTTTCCAATGCCTATCTCTTTGCAAAAGAGAGATATCGGCAAGGAAAAGCAGCATTGTACTTTTGCATTTTTCTCCCAAACGAAAGACACTAGAATGAAAATTTTAAAGCCTCTTGTTAGGCCATCATCTACACGACATAGCCCTGAATTTTCCAATGCGCAGCTCTTTGCAAAAGAGAGATATTGGCAAGGAAAAGCTGTCTTGTACCTTTGCATTTTTCTCCCAAACGAAGGACACTAGAAAGAAAATTTTAAAGCCTCCTGTTAGGCCATCATCTACACGACATAGCCCTGAATTTTCCAATGCGCAGCTCTTTGCAAAAGAGAGATATTGGCAAGGAAAAGCTGTCTTGTACCATTGCATTTTTCTCCCAAACGAAGGACACTAGAAAGAAAATTTTAAAGCCTCCTGTTAGGCCATCATCTACACGACATAGCCCTGAATTTTCCAATGCGCAGCTCTTTGCAAAAGAGAGATATTGGCAAGGAAAAGCTGTCTTGTACCTTTGCATTTTTCTCCCAAACGAAGGACACTAGAATGAAAATTTTTAAGCCTCCTGTTAGTGCTTCATCTACACGATATAGCCCTGAATTTTCCAATGCCTATCTCTTTGCAAAAGAGAGATATCGGCAAGGAAAAGCTGTATTGTACCTTTGCATTTTTCTCCCAAACGAAAGACACTAGAATGAAAATTTTAAAGCCTCCTGTTAGTGCTTCATCTACACGTTATAGCCCTGCATTTTCCAATGCCTATCTCTTTGCAAAAGAGAGATATCGGCAAGGAAAAGCAGCAATGTACTTTTGCATTTTTCTCCCAAACGAAAGACACTAGAATGAAAATTTTAAAGCCTCTTGTTAGGCCATCATCTACACGACATAGCCCTGAATTTTCCAATGCGCGGCTCTTTGCAAAAGAGAGATATTGGCAAGGAAAAGCTGTCTTGTACCTTTGCATTTTTCTCCCAAACGAAGGTCACTAGAAAGAAAATTTTAAAGCCTCCTGTTAGGCCATAATCTACACGACATAGCCCTGAATTTTCCAATGCGCAGCTCTTTGCAAAAGAGAGATATTGGCAAGGAAAAGCTGTCTTGTACCATTGCATTTTTCTCCCAAACGAAGGACACTAGAAAGAAAATTTTAAAGCCTCCTGTTAGGCCATCATCTACACGACATAGCCCTGAATTTTCCAATGCGCAGCTCTTTGCAAAAGAGAGATATTGGCAAGGAAAAGCTGTCTTGTACCTTTGCATTTTTCTCCCAAACGAAGGTCACTAGATAGAAAATTTTAAAGCCTCCTGTTAGGCCATCATCTACACGACATAGCCCTGAATTTTCCAATGAGTAGCTCTTTGCAAAAGAGAGATATTGGCAAGGAAAAGCTGTCTTGTACCTTTGCATTTTTCTCCCAAACGAAGGACACTAGAAAGAAAATTTTAAAGCCTCCTGTTAGGCCATCATCTACACGACATAGCCCTGAATTTTCCAATGCGCAGCTCTTTGCAAAAGAGAGATATTGGCAAGGAAAAGCTGTCTTGTACCATTGCAGTTTTCTCCCAAACGAAGGACACTAGAAAGAACATTTTAAAGCCTCCTGTTAGGCCATCATCTACACGACATAGCCCTGAATTTTCCAATGCGCAGCTCTTTGCAAAAGAGAGATATTGGCAAGGAAAAGCTGTCTTGTACCTTTGCATTTTTCTTCCAAACGAAGGACACTAGAAAGAAAATTTTAAAGCCTCCTGTTAGGCCATCGTCTACACGACATAGCCCTGAATTTTCCAATGCGCAGCTCTTTGCAAAAGAGAGATATTGGCAAGAAAAAGCTGTCTTGTACCATTGCATTTTTCTCCCAAACGAAGGACACTAGAAAGAAATTTTTAAAGCCTCCTGTTAGGCCATCATCTACACGACATAGCCCTGAATTTTCCAATGCGTAGCTCTTTGCAAAAGAGAGATATTGGCAAGGAAAAGCTGTCTTGTACCTTTGCATTTTTCTCCCAAACGAAGGACACTAGAAAGAAAATTTTAAAGCCTCCTGTTAGGCCATCATCTACACGACATAGCCCTGAATTTTCCAATCCGTAGCTCTTTGCAAAAGAGAGATATCGGCAAGTAAATGCTGTCTTGTACCATTGCATTTTTCTCCCAAACGAAGGACACTAGAAAGAAAATTTTAAAGCCTCCTGTTAGGCCATCATCTACACGACATAGCCCTGAATTTTCCAATGCGCAGCTCTTTGCAAAAGAGATATATTGGCAAGGAAAAGCTGTCTTGTACCATTGCATTTTTCTCCCAAACGAAGGACACTAGAAAGAAAATTTTAAAGCCTCCTGTTAGGCCATCATCTACACGACATAGCCCTGAATTTTCCAATGCGTAGCTCTTTGCAAAAGAGAGATATTGGCAAGGAAAAGCTGTCTTGTACCTTTGCATTTTTCTCCCAAACGAAGGACACTAGAAAGAAAATTTTAAAGCCTCCTGTTAGGCCATCATCTACACGACATAGCCCTGAATTTTCCAATGCGCAGCTCTTTGCAAAAGAGAGATATTGGCAAGGAAAAGCTGTCTTGTACCATTGCATTTTTCTCCCAAACGAAGGACACTAGAAAGAACATTTTAAAGCCTCCTGTTAGGCCATCATCTACACGACATAGCCCTGAATTTTCCAATGCGCAGCTCTTTGCAAAAGAGAGATATTGGCAAGAAAAAGCTGTCTTGTACCTTTGCATTTTTCTCCCAAACGAAGGTCACTAGAAAGAAAATTTTAAAGCCTCCTGTTAGGCCATCATCTACACGACATAGCCCTGAATTTTCCAATGCGCAGCTCTTTGCAAAATAGAGATATTGGCAAGGAAAAGCTGTCTTGTACCATTGCATTTTTCTCCCAAACGAAGGACACTAGAAAGAAAATTTTAAAGCCTCCTGTTAGGCCATCATCTACACGACATAGCCCTGAATTTTCCAATGCGCAGCTCTTTGCAAAAGAGAGATATTGGCAAGGAAAAGCTGTCTTGTACCATTGCAGTTTTCTCCCAAACGAAGGACACTAGAAAGAACATTTTAAAGCCTCCTGTTAGGCCATCATCTACACGACATAGCCCTGAATTTTCCAATGCGCAGCTCTTTGCAAAAGAGAGATATTGGCAAGGAAAAGCTGTCTTGTACCATTGCATTTTTCTCCCAAACGAAGGACACTAGAAAGAAATTTTTAAAGCCTCCTGTTAGGCCATCATCTACACGACATAGCCCTGAATTTTCCAATGCGTAGCTCTTTGCAAAAGAGATATTGGCAAGGAAAAGCTGTCTTGTACCTTTGCATTTTTCTCCCAAACGAAGGACACTAGAAAGAAAATTTTAAAGCCTCCTGTTAGGCCATCATCTACACGACATAGCCCTGAATTTTCCAATCCGTAGCTCTTTGCAAAAGAGAGATATTGGCAAGTAAATGCTGTCTTGTACCATTGCATTTTTCTCCCAAACGAAGGACACTAGAAAGAAAATTTTAAAGCCTCCTGTTAGGCCATCATCTACACGACATAGCCCTGAATTTTCCAATGCGCAGCTCTTTGCAAAAGAGATATATTGGCAAGGAAAAGCTGTCTTGTACCATTGCATTTTTCTCCCAAACGAAGGACACTAGAAAGAAAATTTTAAAGCCTCCTGTTAGGCCATCATCTACACGACATAGCCCTGAATTTTCCAATGCGTAGCTCTTTGCAAAAGAGAGATATTGGCAAGGAAAAGCTGTCTTGTACCATTGCATTTTTCTCCCAAACGAAGGACACTAGAAAGAACATTTTAAAGCCTCCTGTTAGGCCATCATCTACACGACATAGCCCTGAATTTTCCAATGCGCAGCTCTTTGCAAAAGAGAGATATTGGCAAGAAAAAGCTGTCTTGTACCTTTGCATTTTTCTCCCAAACGAAGGTCACTAGAAAGAAAATTTTAAAGCCTCCTGTTAGGCCATCATCTACACGACATAGCCCTGAATTTTCCAATGCGTAGCTCTTTGCAAAAGAGAGATATTGGCAAGGAAAAGCTGTCTTGTACCTTTGCATTTTTCTCCCAAACGAAGGACACTAGAAAGAAAATTTTAAAGCCTCCTGTTAGGCCATCATCTACACGACATAGCCCTGAATTTTCCAATGCGCAGCTCTTTGCAAAAGAGAGATATTGGCAAGGAAAAGCTGTATTGTACCTTTGCATTTTTCTCCCAAACTAAAGACACTAGAATGAAAATTTTAAAGCCTACTGTTAGTGCTTCATCTACACGTTATAGCCCTGAATTTTCCAATGCCTAGCTCTTTGCAAAAGAGAGATATCGGCAAGGAAAAGCTGTATTGTACCTTTGCATTTTTCTCCCAAACGAAAGACACTAGAATGAAAATTTTAAAGCCTCCTGTTAGTGCTTCATCTACACGTTATAGCCCTGAATTTTCCAATGCCTATCTCTTTGCAAAAGAGAGATATCGGCAAGGAAAAGCTTTATTGTACCTTTGCATTTTTCTCCCAAACGAAGGTCACTAGAAAGAAAATTTTAAAGCCTCCTGTTAGGCCATCATCTACACGACATAGCCCTGAACTTTCCAATGCGCAGCTCTTTGCAAAAGAGAGATATTGGCAAGGAAAAGCTGTCTTGTACCTTTGCATTTTTCTCCCAAACGAAGGTCACTAGAAAGAAAATTTTAAAGCCTCCTGTTAGGCCATCATCTACACGACATAGCCCTGAATTTTCCAATGCGCAGCTCTTTGCAAAAGAGAGATATTGGCAAGGAAAAGCTGTCTTGTACCATTGCATTTTTCTCCCAAACGAAGGACACTAGAAAGAAAATTTTAAAGCCTCCTGTTAGGCCATCATCTACACGACATAGCCCTGAATTTTCCAATGCGCAGCTCTTTGCAAAAGAGAGATATTGGCAAGGAAAAGCTGTCTTGTACCATTGCATTTTTCTCCCAAACGAAGGACACTAGAAAGAACATTTTAAAGCCTCCTGTTAGGCCATCATCTACACGACATAGCCCTGAATTTTCCAATGCGCAGCTCTTTGCAAAAGAGAGATATTGGCAAGAAAAAGCTGTCTTGTACCTTTGCATTTTTCTCCCAAACGAAGGTCACTAGAAAGAAAATTTTAAAGCCTCCTGTTAGGCCATCATCTACACGACATAGCCCTGAATTTTCCAATGCGTAGCTCTTTGCAAAATAGAGATATTGGCAAGGAAAAGCTGTCTTGTACCTTTGCATTTTTCTCCCAAACGAAGGACACTAGAAAGAAAATTTTAAAGCCTCCTGTTAGGCCATCATCTACACGACATAGCCCTGAATTTTCCAATGCGTAGCTCTTTGCAAAAGAGAGATATTGGCAAGGAAAAGCTGTCTTGTACCTTTGCATTTTTCTCCCAAACGAAGGACACTAGAAAGAAAATTTTAAAGCCTCCTGTTAGGCCATCATCTACACGACATAGCCCTGAATTTTCCAATGCGCAGCTCTTTGCAAAAGAGAGATATTGGCAAGGAAAAGCTGTATTGTACCTTTGCATTTTTCTCCCAAACTAAAGACACTAGAATGAAAATTTTAAAGCCTACTGTTAGTGCTTCATCTACACGTTATAGCCCTGAATTTTCCAATGCCTAGCTCTTTGCAAAAGAGAGATATCGGCAAGGAAAAGCTGTATTGTACCTTTGCATTTTTCTCCCAAACGAAAGACACTAGAATGAAAATTTTAAAGCCTCCTGTTAGTGCTTCATCTACACGTTATAGCCCTGAATTTTCCAATGCCTATCTCTTTGCAAAAGAGAGATATCGGCAAGGAAAAGCTTTATTGTACCTTTGCATTTTTCTCCCAAACGAAGGACACTAGAATGAAAATTTTAAAGCCTCCTATTAGTGCTTCATCTACACGTTATAGCCCTGAATTTTCCAATGCCTATCTCTTTGCAAAAGAGAGATATCGGCAAGGAAAAGCTGTATTTTACCTTTGCATTTTTCTCCCAAACGAAGGACACTAGAATGAAAATTTTAAAGCCTCCTGTTAGTGCTTCATCTACACGTTATAGCCCAGAATTTTCCAATGCCTATCTCTTTGCAAAAGAGAGATATCGGCAAGGAAAAGCTGTCTTGTACCTTTGCATTTTTCTCCCAAACGAAGGACACTAGAAAGAAAATTTTAAAGCCTCCTGTTAGGCCATCATCTACACGACATAGCCCTGAATTTTCCAATGCGCAGCTCTTTGCAAAAGAGAGATATTGGCAAGGAAAAGCTGTCTTGTACCATTGCATTTTTCTCCCAAACGAAGGACACTAGAAAGAAAATTTTAAAGCCTCCTGTTAGGCCATCATCTACACGACATAGCCCTGAATTTTCCAATGCGTAGCTCTTTGCAAAAGAGAGATATTGGCAAGGAAAAGCTGTCTTGTACCTTTGCATTTTTCTCCCAAACGAAGGACACTAGAAAGAAAATTTTAAAGCCTCCTGTTAGGCCATCATCTACACGACATAGCCCTGAATTTTCCAATGCCTATCTCTTTGCAAAAGAGAGATATTGGCAAGGAAAAGCTGTATTGTACCTTTGCATTTTTCTCCCAAACGAAGGACACTAGAATGAAAATTTTTAAGCCTCCTGTTAGTGCTTCATCTACACGTTATAGCCCTGAATTTTCCAATGCCTATCTCTTTGCAAAAGAGAGATATCGGCAAGGAAAAGCTGTATTGTACCTTTGCATTTTTCTCCCAAACGAAAGACACTGGAATGAAAATTTTAAAGCCTCCTGTTAGTGCTTCATCTACACGTTATAGCCCTGAATTTTCCAATGCCTATCTCTTTGCAAAAGAGAGATATCGGCAAGGAAAAGCTGTATTGTACCTTTGCATTTTTCTCCCAAACTAAAGACACTAGAATGAAAATTTTAAAGCCTACTGTTAGTGCTTCATCTACACGTTATAGCCCTGCATTTTCCAATGCCTATCTCTTTGCAAAAGAGAGATATCGGCAAGGAAAAGCTGCATTGTACTTTTGCATTTTTCTCCCAAACGAAAGACACTAGAATGAAAATTTTAAAGCCTCCTGTTAGTGCTTCATCTACACGTTATAGCCCTGAATTTTCCAATGCCTAGCTCTTTGCAAAAGAGAGATATTGGCAAGGAAAAGCTGTATTGTACCTTTGCATTTTTCTCCCAAACGAAAGACACTAGAATGAAAATTTTAAAGCCTCCTGTTAGTGCTTCATCTACACGTTATAGCCCTGAATTTTCCAATGCCTATCTCTTTGCAAAAGAGAGATATCGGCAAGGAAAAGCTGTATTGTACCTTTGCATTTTTCTCCCAAACTAAAGACACTAGAATGAAAATTTTAAAGCCTACTGTTAGTGCTTCATCTACACGTTATAGCCCTGAATTTTCCAATGCCTAGCTCTTTGCAAAAGAGAGATATCGGCAAGGAAAAGCTGTATTGTACCTTTGCATTTTTCTCCCAAACGAAAGACACTAGAATGAAAATTTTAAAGCCTCCTGTTAGTGCTTCATCTACACGTTATAGCCCTGAATTTTCCAATGCCTATCTCTTTGCAAAAGAGAGATATCGGCAAGGAAAAGCTTTATTGTACCTTTGCATTTTTCTCCCAAACGAAGGACACTAGAATGAAAATTTTAAAGCCTCCTATTAGTGCTTCATCTACACGTTATAGCCCTGAATTTTCCAATGCCTATCTCTTTGCAAAAGAGAGATATCGGCAAGGAAAAGCTGTATTTTACCTTTGCATTTTTCTCCCAAACGAAGGACACTAGAATGAAAATTTTAAAGCCTCCTGTTAGTGCTTCATCTACACGTTATAGCCCTGAATTTTCCAATGCCTATCTCTTTGCAAAAGAGAGATATCGGCAAGGAAAAGCTGTATTGTACCTTTGCATTTTTCTCCCAAACTAAAGACACTAGAATGATAATTTTAAAGCCTACTGTTAGTGCTTCATCTACACGTTATAGCCCTGAATTTTCCAATGCCTAGCTCTTTGCAAAAGAGAGATATCGGCAAGGAAAAGCTGTATTGTACCTTTGCATTTTTCTCCCAAACGAAAGACACTAGAATGAAAATTTTAAAGCCTCCTGTTAGTGCTTCATCTACACGTTATAGCCCTGAATTTTCCAATGCCTATCTCTTTGCAAAAGAGAGATATCGGCAAGGAAAAGCTTTATTGTACCTTTGCATTTTTCTCCCAAACGAAGGACACTAGAATGAAAATTTTAAAGCCTCCTATTAGTGCTTCATCTACACGTTATAGCCCTGAATTTTCCAATGCCTATCTCTTTGCAAAAGAGAGATATCGGCAAGGAAAAGCTGTATTTTACCTTTGCATTTTTCTCCCAAACGAAGGACACTAGAATGAAAATTTTAAAGCCTCCTGTTAGTGCTTCATCTACACGTTATAGCCCAGAATTTTCCAATGCCTATCTCTTTGCAAAAGAGAGATATCGGCAAGGAAAAGCTGTCTTGTACCTTTGCATTTTTCTCCCAAACGAAGGACACTAGAAAGAAAATTTTAAAGCCTCCTGTTAGGCCATCATCTACACGACATAGCCCTGAATTTTCCAATGCGCAGCTCTTTGCAAAAGAGAGATATTGGCAAGGAAAAGCTGTCTTGTACCATTGCATTTTTCTCCCAAACGAAGGACACTAGAAAGAAAATTTTAAAGCCTCCTGTTAGGCCATCATCTACACGACATAGCCCTGAATTTTCCAATGCGTAGCTCTTTGCAAAAGAGAGATATTGGCAAGGAAAAGCTGTCTTGTACCTTTGCATTTTTCTCCCAAACGAAGGACACTAGAAAGAAAATTTTAAAGCCTCCTGTTAGGCCATCATCTACACGACATAGCCCTGAATTTTCCAATCCGTAGCTCTTTGCAAAAGAGAGATATTGGCAAGGAAAAGCTGTATTGTACCTTTGCATTTTTCTCCCAAACGAAAGACACTAGAATGAAAATTTTAAAGCCTCCTGTTAGTGCTTCATCTACACGTTATAGCCCTGAATTTTCCAATGCCTATCTCTTTGCAAAAGAGAGATATTGGCAAGGAAAAGCTGTATTGTACCTTTGCATTTTTCTCCCAAACGAAGGACACTAGAATGAAAATTTTTAAGCCTCCTGTTAGTGCTTCATCTACACGTTATAGCCCTGAATTTTCCAATGCCTATCTCTTTGCAAAAGAGAGATATCGGCAAGGAAAAGCTGTATTGTACCTTTGCATTTTTCTCCCAAACGAAAGACACTAGAATGAAAATTTTAAAGCCTCCTGTTAGTGCTTCATCTACACGTTATAGCCCTGCATTTTCCAATGCCTATCTCTTTGCAAAAGAGAGATATCGGCAAGGAAAAGCAGCATTGTACTTTTGCATTTTTCTCCCAAACGAAAGACACTAGAATGAAAATTTTAAAGCCTCTTGTTAGGCCATCATCTACACGACATAGCCCTGAATTTTCCAATGCGCAGCTCTTTGCAAAAGAGAGATATTGGCAAGGAAAAGCTGTCTTGTACCTTTGCATTTTTCTCCCAAACGAAGGTCACTAGAAAGAAAATTTTAAAGCCTCCTGTTAGGCCATAATCTACACGACATAGCCCTGAATTTTCCAATGCGCAGCTCTTTGCAAAAGAGAGATATTGGCAAGGAAAAGCTGTCTTGTACCATTGCATTTTTCTCCCAAACGAAGGACACTAGAAAGAAAATTTTAAAGCCTCCTGTTAGGCCATCATCTACACGACATAGCCCTGAATTTTCCAATGCGCAGCTCTTTGCAAAAGAGAGATATTGGCAAGGAAAAGCTGTCTTGTACCTTTGCATTTTTCTCCCAAACGAAGGACACTAGAATGAAAATTTTTAAGCCTCCTGTTAGTGCTTCATCTACACGATATAGCCCTGAATTTTCCAATGCCTATCTCTTTGCAAAAGAGAGATATCGGCAAGGAAAAGCTGTATTGTACCTTTGCATTTTTCTCCCAAACGAAAGACACTAGAATGAAAATTTTAAAGCCTCCTGTTAGTGCTTCATCTACACGTTATAGCCCTGCATTTTCCAATGCCTATCTCTTTGCAAAAGAGAGATATCGGCAAGGAAAAGCAGCATTGTACTTTTGCATTTTTCTCCCAAACGAAAGACACTAGAATGAAAATTTTAAAGCCTCTTGTTAGGCCATCATCTACACGACATAGCCCTGAATTTTCCAATGCGCAGCTCTTTGCAAAAGAGAGATATTGGCAAGGAAAAGCTGTCTTGTACCTTTGCATTTTTCTCCCAAACGAAGGTCACTAGAAAGAAAATTTTAAAGCCTCCTGTTAGGCCATAATCTACACGACATAGCCCTGAATTTTCCAATGCGCAGCTCTTTGCAAAAGAGAGATATTGGCAAGGAAAAGCTGTCTTGTACCATTGCATTTTTCTCCCAAACGAAGGACACTAGAAAGAAAATTTTAAAGCCTCCTGTTAGGCCATCATCTACACGACATAGCCCTGAATTTTCCAATGCGCAGCTCTTTGCAAAAGAGAGATATTGGCAAGGAAAAGCTGTCTTGTACCTTTGCATTTTTCTCCCAAACGAAGGTCACTAGATAGAAAATTTTAAAGCCTCCTGTTAGGCCATCATCTACACGACATAGCCCTGAATTTTCCAATGAGTAGCTCTTTGCAAAAGAGAGATATTGGCAAGGAAAAGCTGTCTTGTACCTTTGCATTTTTCTCCCAAACGAAGGACACTAGAAAGAAAATTTTAAAGCCTCCTGTTAGGCCATCATCTACACGACATAGCCCTGAATTTTCCAATGCGCAGCTCTTTGCAAAAGAGAGATATTGGCAAGGAAAAGCTGTCTTGTACCATTGCAGTTTTCTCCCAAACGAAGGACACTAGAAAGAACATTTTAAAGCCTCCTGTTAGGCCATCATCTACACGACATAGCCCTGAATTTTCCAATGCGCAGCTCTTTGCAAAAGAGAGATATTGGCAAGGAAAAGCTGTCTTGTACCTTTGCATTTTTCTTCCAAACGAAGGACACTAGAAAGAAAATTTTAAAGCCTCCTGTTAGGCCATCGTCTACACGACATAGCCCTGAATTTTCCAATGCGCAGCTCTTTGCAAAAGAGAGATATTGGCAAGGAAAAGCTGTCTTGTACCTTTGCATTTTTCTCCCAAACGAAGGACACTAGAAAGAAAATTTTAAAGCCTCCTGTTAGGCCATCATCTACACGACATAGCCCTGAATTTTCCAATGCGTAGCTCTTTGCAAAAGAGAGATATTGGCAAGGAAAAGCTGTCTTGTACCTTTGCATTTTTCTCCCAAACGAAGGACACTAGAAAGAAAATTTTAAAGCCTCCTGTTAGGCCATCATCTACACGACATAGCCCTGAATTTTCCAATCCGTAGCTCTTTGCAAAAGAGAGATATTGGCAAGTAAATGCTGTCTTGTACCTTTGCATTTTTCTCCCAAACGAAGGACACTAGAAAGAAAATTTTAAAGCCTCCTGTTAGGCCATCATCTACACGACATAGCCCTGAATTTTCCAATGCGCAGCTCTTTGCAAAAGAGATATATTGGCAAGGAAAAGCTGTCTTGTACCATTGCATTTTTCTCCCAAACGAAGGACACTAGAAAGAAAATTTTAAAGCATCCTGTTAGGCCATCATCTACACGACATAGCCCTGAATTTTCCAATGCGTAGCTCTTTGCAAAAGAGAGATATTGGCAAGGAAAAGCTGTCTTGTACCTTTGCATTTTTCTCCCAAACGAAGGACACTAGAAAGAAAATTTTAAAGCCTCCTGTTAGGCCATCATCTACACGACATAGCCCTGAATTTTCCAATGCGCAGCTCTTTGCAAAAGAGAGATATTGGCAAGGAAAAGCTGTCTTGTACCATTGCATTTTTCTCCCAAACGAAGGACACTAGAAAGAACATTTTAAAGCCTCCTGTTAGGCCATCATCTACACGACATAGCCCTGAATTTTCCAATGCGCAGCTCTTTGCAAAAGAGAGATATTGGCAAGAAAAAGCTGTCTTGTACCTTTGCATTTTTCTCCCAAACGAAGGTCACTAGAAAGAAAATTTTAAAGCCTCCTGTTAGGCCATCATCTACACGACATAGCCCTGAATTTTCCAATGCGTAGCTCTTTGCAAAATAGAGATATTGGCAAGGAAAAGCTGTCTTGTACCTTTGCATTTTTCTCCCAAACGAAGGACACTAGAAAGAAAATTTTAAAGCCTCCTGTTAGGCCATCATCTACACGACATAGCCCTGAATTTTCCAATGCGCAGCTCTTTGCAAAAGAGAGATATTGGCAAGGAAAAGCTGTCTTGTACCTTTGCATTTTTCTCCCAAACGAAGGACACTAGAAAGAAAATTTTAAAGCCTCCTGTTAGGCCATCATCTACACGACATAGCCCTGAATTTTCCAATGCGTAGCTCTTTGCAAAAGAGAGATATTGGCAAGGAAAAGCTGTCTTGTACCTTTGCATTTTTCTCCCAAACGAAGGACACTAGAAAGAAAATTTTAAAGCCTCCTGTTAGGCCATCATCTACACGACATAGCCCTAAATTTTCCAATCCGTAGCTCTTTGCAAAAGAGAGATATTGGCAAGTAAATGCTGTCTTGTACCTTTGCATTTTTCTCCCAAACGAAGGACACTAGAAAGAAAATTTTAAAGCCTCCTGTTAGGCCATCATCTACACGACATAGCCCTGAATTTTCCAATGCGCAGCTCTTTGCAAAAGAGATATATTGGCAAGGAAAAGCTGTCTTGTACCATTGCATTTTTCTCCCAAACGAAGGACACTAGAAAGAAAATTTTAAAGCATCCTGTTAGGCCATCATCTACACGACATAGCCCTGAATTTTCCAATGCGTAGCTCTTTGCAAAAGAGAGATATTGGCAAGGAAAAGCTGTCTTGTACCTTTGCATTTTTCTCCCAAACGAAGGACACTAGAAAGAAAATTTTAAAGCCTCCTGTTAGGCCATCATCTACACGACATAGCCCTGAATTTTCCAATGCGCAGCTCTTTGCAAAAGAGAGATATTGGCAAGGAAAAGCTGTCTTGTACCATTGCATTTTTCTCCCAAACGAAGGACACTAGAAAGAACATTTTAAAGCCTCCTGTTAGGCCATCATCTACACGACATAGCCCTGAATTTTCCAATGCGCAGCTCTTTGCAAAAGAGAGATATTGGCAAGAAAAAGCTGTCTTGTACCTTTGCATTTTTCTCCCAAACGAAGGTCACTAGAAAGAAAATTTTAAAGCCTCCTGTTAGGCCATCATCTACACGACATAGCCCTGAATTTTCCAATGCGTAGCTCTTTGCAAAATAGAGATATTGGCAAGGAAAAGCTGTCTTGTACCTTTGCATTTTTCTCCCAAACGAAGGACACTAGAAAGAAAATTTTAAAGCCTCCTGTTAGGCCATCATCTACACGACATAGCCCTGAATTTTCCAATGCGCAGCTCTTTGCAAAAGAGAGATATTGGCAAGGAAAAGCTGTCTTGTACCTTTGCATTTTTCTCCCAAACGAAGGACACTAGAAAGAAAATTTTAAAGCCTCCTGTTAGGCCATCATCTACACGACATAGCCCTGAATTTTCCAATGCGTAGCTCTTTGCAAAAGAGAGATATTGGCAAGGAAAAGCTGTCTTGTACCTTTGCATTTTTCTCCCAAACGAAGGACACTAGAAAGAAAATTTTAAAGCCTCCTGTTAGGCCATCATCTACACGACATAGCCCTGAATTTTCCAATGCGCAGCTCTTTGCAAAAGAGAGATATTGGCAAGGAAAAGCTGTCTTGTACCATTGCATTTTTCTCCCAAACGAAGGACACTAGAAAGAAAATTTTAAAGCCTCCTGTTAGGCCATCATCTACACGACATAGCCCTGAATTTTCCAATGCGTAGCTCTTTGCAAAAGAGAGATATTGGCAAGGAAAAGCTGTCTTGTACCTTTGCATTTTTCTCCCAAACGAAGGACACTAGAAAGAAAATTTTAAAGCCTCCTGTTAGGCCATCATCTACACGACATAGCCCTGAATTTTCCAATCCGTAGCTCTTTGCAAAAGAGAGATATTGGCAAGGAAAAGCTGTCTTGTACCTTTGCATTTTTCTCCCAAACGAAGGACACTAGAAAGAAAATTTTAAAGCCTCCTGTTAGGCCATCATCTACACGACATAGCCCTGAATTTTCAAATGCGCAGCTCTTTGCAAAAGAGAGATATTGGCAAGGAAAAGCTGTCTTGTACCATTGCATTTTTCTCCCAAACGAAGGACACTAGAATGAAAATTTTAAAACCTCCTGTTAGTGCTTCATCTACACGTTATAGCCCTGAATTTTCCAATGCCTATCTCTTTGCAAAAGAGAGATATCGGCAAGGAAATGCTGTATTGTACCTTTGCATTTTTCTCCCAAACGAAAGACACTAGAATGAAAATTTTAAAGCCTCCTGTTAGTGCTTCATCTACACGTTATAGCCCTGCATTTTCCAATGCCTATCTCTTTGCAAAAGAGAGATATCGGCAAGGAAAAGCTGCATTGTACTTTTGCATTTTTCTCCCAAATGAAAGACACTAGAATGAAAATTTTAAAGCCTCCTTTTAGTGCTTCATCTACACGTAATAGCCCTGAATTTTCCTATGCCTATCTCTTTGCAAAAGAGAGATATCGGCAAGGAAATGCTGTATTGTACCTTTGCATTTTTCTCCCAAACGAAAGACACTAGAATGAAAATTTTAAAGCCTACTGTTAGTGCTTCATCTACACGTTATAGCCCTGCATTTTCCAATGCCTATCTCTTTGCAAAAGAGAGATATCGGCAAGGAAAAGCTGCATTGTACTTTTGCATTTTTCTCCCAAACGAAAGACACTAGAATGAAAATTTTAAAGCCTCCTGTTAGTGCTTCATCTACACGTTATAGCCCTGAATTTTCCAATGCCTAGCTCTTTGCAAAAGAGAGATATTGGCAAGGAAAAGCTGTATTGTACCTTTGCATTTTTCTCCCAAACGAAAGACACTAGAATGAAAATTTTAAAGCCTCCTGTTAGTGCTTCATCTACACGTTATAGCCCTGAATTTTCCAATGCCTATCTCTTTGCAAAAGAGAGATATCGGCAAGGAAAAACTGTATTGTACCTTTGCATTTTTCTCCCAAACGAAAGACACTAGAATGAAAATTTTAAAGCCTCCTGTTAGTGCTTCAACTACACGTTATAGTCCTGAATTTTCCAATGCCTATCTCTTTGCAAAAGAGAGATATCGGCAAGGAAAAGCTGTATTGTACCTTTGCATTTTTCTCCCAAACGAAGGACACTAGAATGAAAATTTAAAAGCCTCCTGTTTAGTGCTTCATCTACACGGTATAGCCCTGAATTTTCCAATGCCTAGCTCTTTGCAAAAGAGAGATATTGGCAAGGAAAAACTGTATTGTACCTTTGCATTTTTCTCCCAAACGAAGGACACTAGAGTGAAAATTTTAAAGCCTCCTGTTAGTGCTTCATCTACACGTTATAGCCCTGAATTTTCCAATGCCTATCTCTTTGCAAAAGAGAGATATCGGCAAGGAAAAACTGTATTGTACCTTTGCATTTTTCTCCCAAACGAAAGACACTAGAATGAAAATTTTAAAGCCTCCTGTTAGTGCTTCATCTACACGTTATAGCCCTGAATTTTCCAATGCCTAGCTCTTTGCAAAAGAGAGATATTGGCAAGGAAAAGCTGTATTGTACCTTTGCTTTTTTCTCCCAAACGAAAGACACTAGAATGAAAATTTTAAAGCCTACTGTTAGTGCTTCATCTACACGTTATAGCCCTGAATTTTCCAATGCCTATCTCTTTGCAAAAGAGAGATATCGGCAACGAAATGCTGTATTGTACCTTTGCATTTTTCTCCCAAACGAAAGACACTAGAATGAAAATTTTAAAGCCTCCTGTTAGTGCTTCATCTACACGTTATAGCCCTACATTTTCCAATGCCTATCTCTTTGCAAAAGAGAGATATCGGCAAGGAAAAGCTGCATTGTACTTTTGCATTTTTCTCCCAAACGAAAGACACTAGAATGAAAATTTTAAAGCCTCCTTTTAGTGCTTCATCTACACGTAATAGCCCTGAATTTTCCAATGCCTATCTCTTTGCAAAAGAGAGATATCGGCAAGGAAATGCTGTATTGTACCTTTGCATTTTTTTCCCAAACGAAAGACACTAGAATGAAAATTTTAAAGCCTACTGTTAGTGCTTCATCTACACGTTATAGCCCTGCATTTTCCAATGCCTATCTCTTTGCAAAAGAGAGATATCGGCAAGGAAAAGCTGCATTGTACTTTTGCATTTTTCTCCCAAACGAAAGACACTAGAATGAAAATTTTAAAGCCTCCTGTTAGTGCTTCATCTACACGTTATAGCCTTGAATTTTCCAATGCCTAGCTCTTTGCAAAAGAGAGATATTGGCAAGGAAAAGCTGTATTGTACCTTTGCATTTTTCTCCCAAACGAAGGACACTAGAATGAAAATTTTAAAGCCTCCTATTAGTGCTTCATCTACACGTTATAGCCCTGAATTTTCCAATGCCTATCTCTTTGCAAAAGAGAGATATCGGCAAGGAAAAGCTTTGCATTTTTCTCCCAAACGAAGGACACTAGAATGAAAATTTTAAAGCATCCTATTAGTGCTTCATCTACACGTTATAGCCCTGAATTTTCCAATGCCTATCTCTTTGCAAAAGAGAGATATCGGCAAGGAAAAGGTGTTAATCAGAGACTTGGCTTTGTGGACACTTTTCAGAGAGCAAATTTGTTAGCATAAACATAAAATCAGAAAATGAAGAGCTGTTTAATCACTCAATTGGACTTTTCTGCCAGCATAATTTTTTTTCTCTGCAACTCACTGCTAAATTGTGCTTCCTAGCTGTTTTTTTATAGAATCACTTAATCAAATCTAACTCTGATTACATCAGAGAAGGCCAGGTACCCTACACCATAAGGGGGGTTTTTGAAATTTTGACTTGTCTACTTAAAGATCACCAAAATCTGATTACAAGGTCAATTACATCCCTGGGTGGGATTGAACCACCAACCTTTTGGTTAATAGCCAAACATGCTAACCGATTGCGCCACAGAGACACCTTGCGAAAGTCAATACTGACAAAGGCTAATAAGCATTCATCTAGAACGTTTCCTAGAAAAACTTTAAAAAGTCAATAATCTGGAGAATTTTTGTAAGAAACACATTGGTACTTTCCCATGATGAGTGAGTGCTTCAGGATTTCTTGCACTTACATGGGCTATTAACCAAAAGGTTGGTGGTTCAATCCCACCCAGGGATGTAATTGACCTTGTCATCAGATTTTGGTGATCTTTAAGTAGACAAGTCAAAATTTCAAACCCCCTCTTATGGTGTAGGGTACCTGGCCTTCTCTGACGTAATCAGAGTTAGATTTAATTAAGTGATTTTATAAAAAACAGCTAGGAAGCACAATTTAGCAGTGGGTTGCAGAGAAAAAAATAACATTTTAAACCTACCGGTAATTTTTTTTTCTCGTAGTCCGTAGAGGATGATGGGGACTCCGTAAGGACCATGGGGGATAGACGGGCTCCGCAGCAGACATGGGCACTTTAAGAAAGACTTTAGATCTGGGTGTGCACTGGCTCCTCCCTCTATGCCCCTCCTCCATACCTCAGTTAGAGAAACTGTGCCCAGAGGAGACGGACAGTACGAGGAAAGGATTTTTGTTAATCCAAGGTCAAGATTCATACCAGCCACACCAATCACACCGTATAACTTGTGATATACTACCCAGTTAACAGTATGAAAACAACATAGCATCAGTCCAAGACCGATGAAAACTAACATATAACCCTTATGTAAGCAATAACTATATACAAGTCTTGCAGAAGTAGACCGCACTTGGGACGGGCACCCAGCATCCTCTACGGACTACGAGAAAAAGATTTACCGGTAGGTTTAAAATCTTATTTTCTCTTACGTCCTAGAGGATGCTGGGGACTCCGTAAGGACCATGGGGATTATACCAAAGCTCCCAAACGGGCAGGAGAGTGCGGATGACTTTGCAGCACCGATTGAGCAAACAGGAGGTCCTCCTCAGCCAGGGTATCAAACTTATAGAACTTTGCAAAGGTGTTTGAACCAACTTTGACCCACTGCTTGGATGACATCACCATATGCAAATCCATCTGCGGCAGGCATTCCCCCAGGAATGCTTGCACTAGTTGTTGCATTTGGTTTGTTGTTTGGGGGTGCTTCAGTATTAGGCAGCCTTCTGCCCTCCCATGTTCATCTGAAAATATGTGTTCTCCCTGCAGTTGTTGTCCCCAGATGAGAGTTCCCTTGTGCTGCCTCAGTTGAATCTCCTTTACTTGACAGAGATGTGCCTGAGCAGCGGCCCTCCCCAGCCCTATCCCAAATCATACTTATTTTGCATAGGAGATACCATGGTCATGAAGATTGTTCTCCCAGGGTTAGGTTAATTCATTGCATTCTGGGTATGCTGACCCCTGTGATTTCCCCAAATGTGGGAAACTCAACTGCATTATTTGTGGTAGTGGGGGACTGTGTTTGTGCTTTCCTCTGGTCAGCTCTGGTAAAAGTCAGATTTCTTTGTCTCAGATCTTCCTCTAGCCTTGTTCTTCTTTCGAGAGTTCCCTTGTGCTGCCTCAGTTGGATCTCCTTCACTTGACAGGGGGGTGCCCGAGCAGCGACCCTCCCCAGCTCTAGCCCAACTCCTACTTACCTGCCAGGTGAGATACTATGATCATGAAGATGCTTCTCCCAGGGCAAGGCTCACCCATTGCACTCTGGGTGTGCTGCCCCTGCGATTTCCCCAAATGTGGGAAACTTGACTGCATAATTTGTGTTTCCCCTGGTCGGCTCTCATATAATTCAGATCTCTTTGTCTCAGGTCTCTCTCCAGCCTAGTTTGCTGTCTGTTTCCACTTCTTTTTTCTTGAGCCCCTCCCTTCTATACCCTTGTGCACTATCCTGACTTCTCCCGTCTGCTTACTTTGTGCCTTCCAACGCACAATACAAACTACAGGTAGTGCTGCAGGGCCCACACCCTTTTACTTGCTTTACAGAGCAGCTCTGGAGCTGTTACAGTGCCCAGCTGCTGCAAGAAATCAGCTTGAATGCTTCAGGGGCTGGGGCATAGCCAACATGAGCCCCACACCGAAGGTCATGAAGATTGTTCTCCCAGGGTGAGGTTCATTCATTGCATTCTGGGTATGCTGACCCCTGTGATTTCCCCAAATGTGGGAAACTCGACTGCATTATTTGTGGTAGTGGGGGACTGTGTTTGTGCTTTCCTCTGGTCAGCTCTGGTAAAAGTCAGATTTCTTTGTCTCAGATCTTCCTCTAGCCTTGTTCTTCTTTCGAGAGTTCCCTTGTGCTGCCTCAGTTGGATCTCCTTCACTTGACAGGGGGTGCCCAAGCAGCAATCCTCCACAGCTCTAGCCCAACTCCTACTTACCTGCCAGGTGAGATACTATGATCTTCACTGTTAGGGCAATCAGGATGTGGAATTCCCTGCCAGGGAAGGTGGTAATGGCGGACTCTGTAATTGGATTTAAAAAAGGAATGGATACATTTCTGAATGAAAAAGCTATCCAAGGTTATAATACTTAAAATATCAACATGGTTAATTCAGATCTCTTTGTCTCAGGTCTCTCTCCAGCCTAGTTTGCTGTCTGTTTCCACTTCTTTTTTCTTGAGCCCCTCCCTTCTATACCCTTGTGGACTATCCTGACTTCTCCTCCTGTCTGCTTACTTTGTGCCTTCCAATGCACAATGCAAACTACAGGTAGTGCTGCAGGGCCCACACCCTTTTACTTGCCTTACAGAGCAGCTCTGGAGCTGTTACAGTGCCAAGCTGCTGCAAGAAATCAGCTTGAATGCTTCAGGGGCTTGGGCATGGCCAACATGAGCCCCACACCGAAGGAGGGTGGGGGTGTTTAATGCGAACTAAGGGTCATCCAAGCGCCGCAAAAGGCCGCCATGCCCTGCATACCCCTTTTCTCTTTTCATATGCAGATGAGGGTTCCAGCCAACTTTGGCCCACTGCTTGGATGACATCACTATATGCATATCCGTCTTCTGCAGACCTTCCCCCAGGAATGCTTGTACTAGTTGTTGCATTTGGTTTGTTGTTTGGGGGTGCTTCAGTATTAGGCAGCCTTCTGCCCTCCCATGTTCATCTGAAAATATGTGTTCTCACTGCAGTTGTTGTCCCCAGATGAGAGTTCCCTTGTGCTGCCTCAGTTGAATCTCCTTTACTCTAAAACTTGTAAAACTTAGCAAAAGTGTTTACTAAATAGCTGCTCGGCAAAGTTGCAATGCCGAGACTCCCCGACCAGCTGCCCAGGATGAACCCACCTTTCTAGTAGAATGGGTCTTCACCTAATTCAGTAACGGCAATCCTGCCGTGGAATGAGCATGCTGAATCTTACCACAGATCCAGCGCATAATTGTCTACATGGAAGCAGGACACCCAATCCTGTTGGGAGCATACAGGACAAACAGAGCCTCTGTTTTCCTAATCTGAACCGTTCTGGTGACATAAATTTTCAAAGTTCTGACCACAGCCAGAGACTTTGACTCAACGAAGGTGTCAGTGGCCAAAGGCACCATGTGGAAAGATGAACCACCTTCGGCAGAAATAGTTGACGTGTCCTCAATTCTGCTCTATCTTCATGAAATATCAAATAAAGGCTCTTGTGATACTGCATGGTTTGTACTGTTTTCCATGTGCTCCCAGATCTTTCAAGCAAGAAGCATGGTCAAGAAAGTTCTGTTTGAAAAGAAACAACATTTACTGTCATTGTTATAGAATTTGGGAGAAAAAACAAGAAGAAATCTGCACTGTTGACGCACTGGACAGAATGAATGAATCATAAAATATAACCTTTATTAAGTATGTATTAAAATTGGATAAATATTAATATTATTATCCCAAACTGCAGTGAAACATAAAGGTTAAAATCACAGAACTAACATACATGTGCATAAGAAGAATAAAGAGATGTGAAAAAAAGGTTTAAAAAGCGTGTCCGTGTGTGATTATTTTTGAAGGCACAACCCTGGCGGGGTTGTTTATATAGATATATATGTTGCTAATAATCACTTTCTAGCGTAATGTTATTAAATAGCTGTTAGTATCTATGTCGTCAGGTACCACTGGGTCGTATCCTCTGTGGGAAACTTGACTGCATAATTTGTGTTTCCCCTGGTCGGCTCTCGTATAATTCAGATCTCTTTGTCTCAGGTCTCTCTCCAGCCTAGTTTGCTGTCTGTTTCCACTTCTCTTTTCTTGAGCCGCTGCCTTCTATGCCCTTGTGCACTCTCCAGACTTCTCCTGTCTGCTTACTTTGTGCCTTCCAACGCACAATGCAAACTACAGGTAGTGCTGCAGGGCCCACACCCTTTTACTTGCCTTACAGAGCAGCTCTGGAGCTGTTACAGTGCCCAGCTGCAGCAAGAAATCAGCTTGAATGCTTCAGGGGCTGGGGCATAGCCAACATGAGCCCCACACCGACGGAGGGTGGAGGTGTTTAATGCAAACTAGGGGTCAGCCAAGCGCCGCAAAAGGCCGCCATGCCCTGCATGCCCCTTTTCTCTTTTCATATGCAGACGAGGGTTGAAGCCAACTTTGACCCACTGCTTGGATGACATCACCATATGCAAATCCATCTGCAGCAGGCCTTCCCCCAGGAATGCTTGCACTAGTTGTTGCATTTGGTTTGTTGTTTGGGGGTGCTTCAGTATTAGGCAGCCTTCTGCCCTCCCATGTTCATCTGAAAATATGTGTTCTCCCTGCAGTTGTTGTCCCCAGATGAGAGTTCCCTTGTGCTGCCTCAGTTGAATCTCCTTTACTTGACAGAGATGTGCCTGAGCAGCGGCCCTCCCCAGCCCTATCCCAAATCATACTTATTTTGCATAGGAGATACCATGGTCATGAAGATTGTTCTCCCAGGGTTAGGTTCATTCATTGCGTTCTGGGTATGCTGACCTCTGTGATTTCCCCAAATGTGGGAAACTCAACTGCATTATTTGTGGTAGTGGGAGACTGTGTTTGTGCTTTCCTCTGGTCAGCTCTGGTAAAAGTCAGATTTCTTTGTCTCAGATCTTCCTCTAGCCTTGTTCTTCTTTCAAGAGTTCCCTTGCGCTGCCTCAGTTGGATCTCCTTCACTTGACAGGGGGGTGCCCGAGCAGCGACCCTCCCCAGCTCTAGCCCAACTCCTACTTACCTGCCAGGTGAGATACTATGATCATGAAGTTGCTTCTCCCAGGGCAAGGCTCACCCATTGCACTCTGGGTGTGCTGCCCCTGCGATTTCCCCAAATATGGGAAACTTGATTGCATAATTTGTGTTTCCCCTAGTCGGCTCTCATATAATTCAGATCTCTTTGTCTCAGGTCTCTCTCCAGCCTAGTTTGCTGTCTGTTTCCACTTCTTTTTTCTTGAGCCCCTCCCTTCTATACCCTTGTGCACTATCCTGACTTCTCCTCCTGTCTGCTTACTTTGTGCCTTCCGATGCACAATGCAAACTACAGGTAGTGCTGCAGGGCCCACACCCTTTTACTTGCCTTACAGAGCAGCTCTGGAGCTGTTACAGTGCCAAGCTGCTGCAAGAAATCAGCTTGAATGCTTCAGGGGCTGGGGCATGGCCAACATGAGCCCCACACCGAAGTAGGGTGGGGGTGTTTAATGCGAACTAAGGGTCATCCAAGCGCCGCAAAAGGCCGCCATGCCCTGCATACCCCTTTTCTCTTTTCATATGCAGATGAGGGTTCCAGCCAACTTTGGCCCACTGCTTGGATGACATCACTGTATGCAAATCCGTCTTCTGCAGACCTTCCCCCAGGAATGCTTGTACTAGTTGCTGCATTTGGTTTGTTGTTTGGGGGTGCTTCAGTATTAGGCAGCCTTCTGCCCTCCCATGTTCATCTGAAAATATGTGTTCTCCCGGCAGTTGTTGTCCCCAGATGAGAGTTCCCTTGTGCTGCCTCAGTTGAATCTCCTTTACTTGACAGAGATGTGCCTGAGCAGCGGCCCTCCCCAGCCCTATCCCAAATCATACTTATTTTGCATAGGAGATACCATGGTCATAAAGATTGTTCTCCCAGAGTGAGGTTCATTCATTGCATTCTGGGTATGCTGACCCCTGTGATTTCCCCAAATGTGGGAAACTCAACTGCATTATTTGTGGTAGTGGGGGACTGTGTTTGTGTTTTCCTCTGGTCAGCTCTGGTAAAAGTCAGATTTCTTTGTCTCAGATCTTCCTCTAGCCTTGTTCTTCTTTCGAGAGTTCCATTGTGCTGCCTCAGTTTGATCTCCTTCACTTGACAGGGGGGTACCCGAGCAGCGACCCTCCCCAGCTCTAGCCCAACTCCTACATAACTGCCAGGTGAGATACTATGATCATGAAGGTGCTTCTCCCAGGGCAAGGCTCACCCATTGCACTCTGGGTGTGCTGCTCCTGCGATTTCCCCAAATGTGGGAAACTTGACTGCATAATTTGCGTTTCCCCTGGTCGGCTCTCGTATAATTCAGATCTCTTTGTCTCAGGTCTCTCTCCAGCCTAGTTTGCTGTCTGTTTCCACTTCTCTTTTCTTGAGCCGCTGCCTTCTATGCCCTTGTGCACTCTCCTGACTTCTCCTGTCTGCTTACTTTGTGCCTTCCAACGCACAATGCAAACTACAGGTAGTGCTGCAGGGCCCACACCCTTTTACTTGCCTTTCAGAGCAGCTCTGGAGCTGTTACAGTGCCCAGCTGCTGCAAGAAATCAGCTTGAATGCTTCAGGGGCTGGGGCATAGCCAACATGAGCCCCACACCGACGGAGGGTGGAGGTGTTTAATGCGAACTAAGGGTCATCCAAGCGCCGCAAAAGGCCGCCATGCCCTGCACGCCCCTTTTCTCTTTTCATATGCAGATGAGGGTTCCAGCCAACTTTGGCCCACTGCTTGGATGACATCACCGTATGCAAATACGTCTTCTGCAGACCTTCCCCCAGGAATGCTTGTACTAGTTGTTGCATTTGGTTTGTTGTTTGGGGTGCTTCAGTATTAGGCAGCCTTCTGCTCTCCCATGTTCATCTGAAAATATGTGTTCTCCCTGCAGTTGTTGTCCCCAGATGAGAGTTCTCTTGTGCTGCCTCAGTTGAATCTCCTTTACTTGACAGAGATGTGCCTGAGCAGCGGCCCTCCCCAGCCCTATCCCAAATCATACTTATTTTGCATAGGAGATACCATGGTCATGAAGATTGTTCTTCCAGGGTGAGGTTCATTCATTGCATTCTGGGTATGCTGACCCCTGTGATTTCCCCAAATGTGGGAAACTCGACTGCATTATTTGTGGTAGTGGGGGACTGTGTTTGTGCTTTCCTCTGGTCAGCTCTGGTAAAAGTCAGATTTCTTTGTCTCAGATCTTCCTCTAGCCTTGTTCTTTTTTGAGAGTTTCCTTGTGCTGCCTCAGTTGGATTTCCTTCACTTGACAGGGGGGTGCCCGAGCAGCGACCCTCCCCAGCTCTAGCCCAACTCCTACTTACCTGCCAGGTGAGATACTATGATCAGGAAGGTGCTTCTCCCAGGGCAAGGCTCACCCATTGCACTCTGGGTGTGCTGCTCCTACGATTTCCCCAAATGTGGGACACTTGACTACATAATTTGTGTTTCCTCTGGTCGGCTACTCGTATAATTCAGATCTCTTTGTCTCAGGTCTCACTCCAGCCTAGTTTGCTGTCTTTTTCCACTTCTCTTTTCTTGAGCCCCTGCCCTTGCCCTTGTGCACTCTCCTGACTTCTCCTGTCTGCTTACTTTGTGCCTTCCAACGCACAATGCAAACTACAGGTAGTGCTGCAGGGCCAACACCCTTTTACTTGCCTTACAGAGCAGCTCTGGAGCTGTTACAGTGCCCAGCTGCTGCAAGAAATCAGCTTGAATGCTTCAGGGGCTGGGGCATAGCCAACATGAGCCCCACACCGACGGAGGGTGGAGGTGTTTAATGCGAACTAAGGGTCATCCAAGCGCCGCAAAAGGCCGCCATGCCCTGCATACCCCTTTTCTCTTTTCATATGCAGATGAGGGTTCCAGCCAACTTTGGCCCACTGCTTGGATGACATCACCGTATGCAAATCCGTCTTCTGCAGACCTTTTCCCAGGAATGCTTGTACTAGTTGTTGCAATTGGTTTGTTGTTTGGGGGTGCTTCAGTATTAGGCAGCCTTCTGCTCTCCCATGTTCATCTGAAAATATGTGTTCTCCCTGCAGTTGTTGTCCCCAGATGAGAGTTCCCTTGTGCTGCCTCAGTTGAATCTCCTTTACTTGACAGAGATGTGCCTGAGCAGCGGCCCTCCCCAGCCCTATCCCAAATCATACTTATTTTGCATAGGAGATACCATTGTCATGAAGATTGTTCTCCCAGGGTGAGGTTCATTCATTGCATTCTGGGTATGCTGACCCCTGTCATTTCCCCAAATGTCGGAAACTCGACTGCATTATTTGTGGTAGTGGGGGACTGTGTTTGTGCTTTCCTCTGGTCAGCTCTGGTAAAAGTCAGATTTCTTTGTCTCAGATCTTCCTCTAGCCTTGTTCTTTTTTCGAGAATTTCCTTGTGCTGCCTCAGTTGGATCTCCTTCACTTGACAGGGGGGTGCCCGAACAGCGACCCTCCCCAGCTCTAGCCCAACTCCTACTTACCTGCCAGGTGAGATACTATGATCAGGAAGGTGCTTCTCCCAGGGCAAGGCTCACCCAATGCACTCTGGGTGTGCTGCTCCTACGATTTCGCCAAATGTGGGACACTTGATTACATAATTTGTGTTTCCTCTGGTCGGCTCTCGTATAATTCAGATCTCTTTGTCTCAGGTCTCTCTCCAGCCTAGTTTGCTGTCTGTTTCCACTTCTCTTTTCTTGAGCCGCTCCCTTCTATGCCCTTGTGCACTATCCTGACTTCTCCCGTCTGCTTACTTTGTGCCTTCCAACGCACAATGCAAACTACAGGTAGTGCTGCAGGGCCCACACCCTTTTACTTGCTTTACAGAGCAGCTCTGGAGCTGTTACAGTGCCCAGCTGCTGCAAGAAATCAGCTTGAATGCTTCAGGGGCTGGGGCATAGCCAACATGAGCCCCACACCGAAGGAAGGTGGAGGTGTTTAATGCAAACTAGGGGTCATCCAAGCACCGCAAAAGGCCGCCATGCCCTGCACACCCCTTTTTTATTTTCATATGCAGACGAGGGTTGAAGCCAACTTTGACCCACTGCTTGGATGACATCACCATATGCAAATCCATCTGCTGCAGGCCTTCCCCCAGGAATGCTTGCACTAGTAGTTGCATTTGGTTTGTTGTTTGGGGGTGCTTCAGTGTTAGGCAGCCTTCTGCCCTCCCATGTTCATCTGAAAATATGTGTTCTCCCTGCAGTTGTTGTCCCCAGATGAGAGTTCCCTTGTGTTGCCTCAGTTGAATCTCCTTTACTTGACAGAGATGTGCCTGAGCAGCGGCCCTCCCCAGCCCTATCCCAAATCATACTTATTTTGCATAGGAGATACCATGGTCATGAAGATTGTTCTCCCAGGGTGAGGTTCATTCATTGCACTCTGGGTATGCTGACCCCTGTGATTTCCCCAAATGTGGGAAACTCGACTGCATTATTTGTGGTAGTGGGGGACTGCGTTTGTGCTTTCCTCTGGTCAGCTCTGGTAAAAGTCAGATTTCTTTGTCTCAGATCTTCCTCTAGCCTTGTTCTTCTTTCGAGAGTTCCCTTGTGCTGCCTCAGTTGGATCTCCTTCACTTGACAGGGGGTGCCCGAGCAGCAATCCTCCACAGCTCTAGCCCAACTCCTACTTACCTGCCAGGTGAGATACTATGATGTTCACTGTTAGGGCAATCAGGATGTGGAATTCCCTGCCAGGGAAGGTGGTAATGGCGGACTCTGTAATTGGATTTAAAAAAGGAATGGATACATTTCTGAATGAAAAAGCTATCCAAGGTTATAATACTTAAAATATCAACATGGTTAATCCGGGGGTAACATGAGTTATAGTAGCTAACTAGTCATAAAACATTATTCAGCAAGTATGTAGAATCATCACAACTTAAAACAGGTTGAACACGATGGGCAATTTGCCTCTATTCAACCTCAAAAACTATGTTACTATATGTTACTATATTACTATGTTACTGTAGTATACAGAACACCACAATGTAATGAGCAGTGATAGTGAGCACTGATGAGGATACTAGAACTGACACTGAGCAGCAAGATGCAGCACTGGACTATTAGTAATGTACTGTAGTATGCTGAGCACCACAATGCAGCACAAGACAATGAGCAGTGATACTGAGCACTGATGAGGATACTACTGAGAACTGACACTGAGCAGGAGAGACACACTACTAGTATTACTGAGCAGCAATAAGTAACCACTGATACTGAGCACTGATATTGAGATTTCCACTGAGAGAACATAGCCACGTCCTCTCCGCTCTCTCTTCAATGCACGAGTAAAAATGGCGGCAACGCGCAGCTCTTTATATGGAATCCGAATCTCGAGAGAATCCGACAGCGGGATGATGACATTTTCCCTTGTTCAGGTTTTCCGAGTCAGGCGGGAACAACCGAGCCTGCCTCGGACCAGTGTAAACCACATGGAGTTCGTCGGGAATTCGGTTCTCGGAGAACCGAACCCGCTCCTCTCTACCTTATACCCATCAATTTTTTTATTTTCAATCTAAGCCCCTGCAGTTTTCTGTAAGCATCTGCTTCGCTATGATGATCAACAAGTCACAAGGGCAAACACTCAGGGCTTGAGGCGTAGATCTTAGGACCAGCTGCTACAAGCATGGCAGAGGTGTCACTATCACTGGTGACACCCAGAGATGTGGCGAAGGAGATTGTAATGCAGTGCGCGCAGATAAGCAGCGCAATGGTAAAAAGGAGGCATGGTTTCATAGGTAGGGGCGTGGCCTGGTGGCCTGAATCTACATTTTGTTGCTCCGGGTGTCCCGGGGGTTGGGGGCTGCACCCGGGGACTAGTGTGTGTGCGGTGCTGGCTCCTGCACAGTGACAGGGCATGGCCACCCAGCATGACGCCTCCATTCTTGACCATGCTGTAATTGCAGTCGCACTGCAGTTCAGCGTGATCATAAAAAATGGTGTAGCCTCCTGCTGGTGCAAACTGTATGTGCGCGCAGGAAGCCGCCACCATTTTTGTGATCACAGCGGCTGAATGTGATGTCATACAGCCGCTGTGACCACGCCCCCTGTGTCTCCTCCGTTGCAGACCCCATTTTGAAGCCTTGCCCCCGCACCGCTCCATCCCTGACTTGGAAATGGAGTGTTGCTGACCCCCCTCTCCCCCCCCCGCCCCGATTGACAGGCAGAGGCGATCGCATTCTCTGCGGGGTGCCGCAGAAAATGCAGGCACATGCGTATGCTGTTAGCAATTTTTGCAGTTGGATCGCTTATTGTGATTGCATTCCAACCTGAATCAGGCCCTATTACCTATCACAATGCGCTGCGGGCAGTACAAAATTGGGTTAATATAGGAGTAGAACTCCCAGACCTGTGCTCCTTAACTGTACCTGGTGGCTAGTGGAGCGGCTGCCCAGTAATCAGTGTCCACGCCAGTGCGCACACGGTCCACCCCCTACGGCCACGCTCCCCTTCATCAGCGGCCTCGTGATCCGGAAGGGCGGTGTGTGTGTGACTGACCTTAGGAAGAAACTGGAGCCTCCGCTGCAGTGACCCAGCAACCAGGGCACGGGAGTATACAGCGCCGCTGGGAGTGATGAAGCTGCAGTAAAGATGTCTATTAGACCTAGCCTGCTGCAGCCCTTGTAGATTCTCATAAAACAAGTTCTTCTTTTCTTGTCAAAATTAATAGCTAAGAATAGGCTGCCTGAGGCAGGCCCCTGTTAAGTGGCCTGCTACTGAAGGCACCAACTACAAACTGAGCTCCCTGTTCATGGAAGCGGGGTTATAGAGGAGGATGCGCTGAGCATCTTGGGAACAGTCAAAAGCTTTGAGCCGGTTGGTGCCTCAGATCAAGATCCTACTCTACACCCCAATGTGAATCCTTGTGGAGTCCAGTGTACCCCACAGAAGAAATTAATGTGTCACACCCATTGGCAGCAACCTTAGAATAGCTGCTGACGGGCACAATTGAGAAAGGAAGGGGGGGGGGGGGACATTTGAATCCAGCACATAGATGCAATTCAAATATGTAATTTGTACCTTCCTATTTTAAAATATAATGGATGAACCTCACCCTGTGAGAACAATCTTCATGATCAAGAGATCTCATATGCAAAATAAGTATGAGTTGGGATAGGGCTGGGGAGGGTTGCTGCTCGGGCAGCCCCTCCCCCGTCAAGTTAAGGAGATTCAACTGAGGACGCACAAGGGAACTCTCGTCTGGGGACAACAACTGCAGGGAGACCACATCTGTTCAGATGAACATGGGAGGGTGGAAGGCTGCCTAATATTGAAGCACCATCAAATATCAAACCATATGCAACAACTAGTACAAGCATTCCTGGGGGAAGGTCTGCAGAAGACGGATTTGCATACGGTGATGTCATCCAAGATGTGGGCCAAAGTTGGCTGGAACCCTCATCTGCATATGAAAAGAGAAAAGGGGCATGCAGGGCATGGCGGCCTTTTGCGGTGCTTGGATGACCCCTAGTTCGCATTAAACACCCCCACCCTCCTTTGGTGTGGGGCTCATGTTGGCCATGCCCCATCCCCTGAAGCATTCAAGCTGATTTCTTGCAGCAGCTGGGCACTGTAACAGCTCCAGAGCTGTTCTGTAAGGCAAGTAAAAGGGTGTGGGCCCTGCAGCACCACCTGTAGTTCGCATTGTGCGTTGGAAGGCACAAAGTAAGCAGACGGGAGGAGAAGTCAGGATAGTGCGCAAGGGCATCCTTTTCTCTTAGTCCGTAGAGGATGCTGGGGTCACATTAAGAACCATGGGGTATAGACGGGATCCGCAAGAGACATGGGCACTTTAAGACTTTCAAAGGGTGTGAACTGGCTCCTCCCTCTATGCCCCTCCTCCAGACTCCAGTTATAGGAACTGTGCCCAGGGAGACGGACATTTCGAGGAAAGGATTTATTGTTAAACTAAGGTGAGCATCTTACCAGCTCACACCTTAAGCATGCCGCAGAACGTGGCATTCAACAGAACACAAGCCAACGGCATGAACAATTGCAGCAAAAAGCTGACCAGAACCATAACATAACATGTGTATAACCACAAGTAATAACTGCAGACACAGTATGGACTGGGACGGGTGCCCAGCATCCTCTACGGACTAAGAGAAAAGGATTTACCGGTAGGTATTAAAATCCTATTTTCTCATACGACCTAGAGGATGCTGGGGTCACATTAAGAACCATGGGGTTATACCAAAGCTCTTGAACGGGTGGGAGAGTGCGTACGACTCTGCAGCACCGAATGACCCAACTTGAGGTTATCATCAGCCAAGGTATCAAACTTGTAAAACTTAGCAAAAGTGTTTACTAAATAGCTGCTCGGCAAAGTTGCAATGCCGAGACTCCCCGACCAGCTGCCCAGGATGAACCCACCTTTCTAGTAGAATGGGTCTTCACCTAATTCAGTAACGGCAATCCTGCCATGGAATGAGCATGCTGAATCTTACCACAGATCCAGCGCATAATGGTCTACATGGAAGCAGGACACCCAATCCTGTTGGGAGCATACAGGACAAACAGAGCCTCTGTTTTCCTAATCTGAACCGTTCTGGTGACATAAATTTTCAAAGTTCTGACCACAGCCAGAGACTTTGACTCAACGAAGGTGTCAGTGGCCAAAGGCACCATGTGGAAAGATGAACCACCTTCGGCAGAAATTGTTGACGTGTCCTCAATTCTGCTCTATCTTCATGAAAGATCAAATAAAGGCTCTTGTGATACTGCATGGTTTGTACTGTTTTCCATGTGCTCCCAGATCTTTCAAGCAAGTAGCATGGTCAAGAAAGTTCTGTTTGAAAAGAAACAACATTTACTGTCATTGTTATAGAATTTGGGAGAAAAAACAAGAAGAAATCTGCACTGTTGACGCACTGGACAGAATGAATGAATCATAAAATATAACCTTTATTAAGTATGTATTAAAATTGGATAAATATTAATATTATTATCCCAAACTGCAGTGAAACATAAAGGTTAAAATCACAGAACTAACATACATGTGCATAAGAAGAATAAAGAGATGTGAAAAAAAGGTTTAAAAAGCGTGTCCGTGTGTGATTATTTTTGAAGGCACAACCCTGGCGGGGTTGTTTATATAGATATATATGTTGCTAATAATCACTTTCTAGCGTAATGTTATTAAATAGCTGTTAGTATCTATGTCGTCAGGTACCACTGGGTCGTATCCTATATACTCCCTTCACTCAATAGGGGTTACCTCCCGGGAAGCCATCCCCATTGGGAATGAAAATTTTAAAGCCTACTGTTAGTGCTTCATCTACACGTTATAGCCCTGAATTTTCCAATGCCTAGCTCTTTGCAAAAGAGAGATATCGGCAAGGAAAAGCTGTATTGTACCTTTGCATTTTTCTCCCAAACGAAAGACACTAGAATGAAAATTTTAAAGCCTCCTGTTAGTGCTTCATCTACACGTTATAGCCCTGAATTTTCCAATGCCTATTTCTTTGCAAAAGAGAGATATCGGCAAGGAAAAGCTTTATTGTACCTTTGCATTTTTCTCCCAAACGAAGGACACTAGAATGAAAATTTTAAAGCCTCCTATTAGTGCTTCATCTACACGTTATAGCCCTGAATTTTCCAATGCCTATTTCTTTGCAAAAGAGAGATATCGGCAAGGAAAAGCTGTATTGTACCTTTGCATTTTTCTCCCAAACGAAGGACACTAGAATGAAAATTTTAAAGCCTCCTGTTAGTGCTTCATCTACACGTTATAGCCCAGAATTTTCCAATGCCTATCTCTTTGCAAAAGAGAGATATCGGCAAGGAAAAGCTGTATTGTACCTTTGCATTTTTCTCCCAAACGAAAGACACTAGAATGAAAATTTTAAAGCCTCCTGTTAGTGCTTCATCTACACGTTATAGCCCTGAATTTTCCAATGCCTATCTCTTTGCAAAAGAGAGATATCGGCAAGGAAAAGCTGTATTGTACCTTTGCATTTTTCTACCAAACGAAGGACACTAGAATGAAAATTTAAAAGCCTCCTGTTAGTGCTTCATCTACACGGTATAGCCCTGAATTTTCCAATGCCTAGCTCTTTGCAAAAGAGAGATATTGGCAAGGAAAAGCTGTATTGTACTTTTGCATTTTTCTCCCAAACGAAGGACACTAGAATGAAAATTTTAAAGCCTCCTGTTAGTGCTTCATCTACACGTTATAGCCCTGCATTTTCCAATGCCTATCTCTTTGCAAAAGAGAGATATCGGCAAGGAAAAGCAGCATTGTACCTTTGCATTTTTCTCCCAAACGAAAGACACTAGAATGAAAATTGTAAAGCCTCCTGTTAGTGCTTCATCTACACGTTATAGCCCTGCATTTTCCAATGCCTAGCTCTTTGCAAAAGAGAGATATTGGCAAGGAAAAGCTGTATTGTACCTTTGCATTTTTCTCCCAAACGAAAGACACTAGAATGAAAATTTTAAAGCCTCCTGTTAGTGCTTCATCTACACGTTATAGCCCTGAATTTTCCAATGCTTATCTCTTTGCAAAAGAGAGATATCGGCAAGGAAAAGCAGCATTGTACTTTTGAATTTTTCTCCCAAACGAAAGACACTAGAATGAAAATTTTAAAGCATCCTGTTAGTGCTTCATCTACACGTTATAGCCCTGAATTTTCCAATGCCTAGCTCTTTGCAAAAGAGAGATATTGGCAAGGAAAAGCTGTATTGTACCTTTGCATTTTTCTCCCAAACGAAGGACACTAGAATGAAAATTTTAAAGCCTCCTATTAGTGCTTCATCTACACGTTATAGCCCTGAATTTTCCAATGCCTAGCTCTTTGCAAAAGAGAGATATCGGCAAGGAAAAGCGGTATTGTACCTTTGCATTTTTCTCCCAAACGAAATACACTAGAATGAAAATTTTAAAGCCTCCTGTTAGTGCTTCATCTACACGTTATAGACCTGAATTTTCCAATGCCTATCTCTTTGCAAAAGAGAGATATCGGCAAGGAAAAGCTGTATTGTACCTTTGCATTTTTCTCCCAAACGAAGGACACTAGAATGAAAATTTTAAAGCCTCCTATTAGTGCTTCATCTACACGTTATAGCCCTGAATTTACCAATGCCTATCTCTTTGCAAAAGAGAGATATCGGCAAGGAAAAGCTGTATTGTACCTTTGCAGTTTTCTCCCAAACGAAGGACACTAGAATGAAAATTTTAAAGCCTCCTGTTAGTGCTTCATCTACACGTTATAGCCCTGAATTTTCCAATGCCTATCTCTTTGCAAAAGAGAGATATCGGCAAGGAAAAGCTGTATTGTACCTTTGCATTTTTCTCCCAAACGAAAGACACTAGAATGAAAATTTTAAAGCCTCCTATTAGTGCTTCATCTACACGTTATAGCCCTGAATTTACCAATGCCTATCTCTTTGCAAAAGAGAGATATCGGCAAGGAAAAGCTGTATTGTACCTTTGCATTTTTCTCCCAAACGAAAGACACTAGAATGAAAATTTTAAAGCCTCCTGTTAGTGCTTCATCTACACGTTATAGCCCTGAATTTTCCAATGCCTATCTCTTTGCAAAAGAGAGATATCGGCAAGGAAATGCTGTATTGTACCTTTGCATTTTTCTCCCAAACGAAAGACACTAGAATGAAAATTTTAAAGCCTCCTGTTAGTGCTTCATCTACACGTTATAGCCCTGAATTTTCCAATGCTTATCTCTTTGCAAAAGAGAGATATTGGCAAGGAAAAGCAGCATTGTACTTTTGCATTTTTCTCCCAAACGAAAGACACTAGAATGAAAATTTTAAAGCCTCCTGTTAGTGCTTCATCTACACGTTATAGCCCTGAATTTTCCAATGCCTAGCTCTTTGCAAAAGAGAGATATTGGCAAGGAAAAGCTGTATTGTACCTTTGCATTTTTCTCCCAAACGAAGGACACTAGATTGAACATTTTAAAGCCTCCTATTAGTGCTTCATCTACACGTTATAGACCTGAATTTTCCAATGCCTAGCTCTTTGCAAAAGAGAGATATCGGCAAGGAAAAGCGGTATTGTACCTTTGCATTTTTCTCCCAAACGAAATACACTAGAATGAAAATTTTAAAGCCTCCTGTTAGTGCTTCATCTACACGTTATAGCCCTGAATTTTCCAATGCCTATCTCTTTGCAAAAGAGAGATATCGGCAAGGAAAAGCTGTATTGTACCTTTGCATTTTTCTCCCAAACGAAGGACACTAGAATGAAAATTTTAAAGCCTCCTATTAGTGCTTCATCTACACGTTATAGCCCTGAATTTACCAATGCCTATCTCTTTGCAAAAGAGAGATATCGGCAAGGAAAAGCTGTATTGTACCTTTGCAGTTTTCTCCCAAACGAAGGACACTAGAATGAAAATTTTAAAGCCTCCTGTTAGTGCTTCATCTACTCGTTATAGCCCTGAATTTTCCAATGCCTATCTCTTTGCAAAAGAGAGATATCGGCAAGGAAAAGCTGTATTGTACCTTTGCATTTTTCTCCCAAACGAAAGACACTAGAATGAAAATTTTAAAGCCTCCTATTAGTGCTTCATCTACACGTTATAGCCCTGAATTTACCAATGCCTATCTCTTTGCAAAAGAGAGATATCGGCAAGGAAAAGCTGTATTGTACCTTTGCATTTTTCTCCCAAACGAAAGACACTAGAATGAAAACTTTAAAGCCTCCTGTTAGTGCTTCATCTACACGGTATAGCCCTGAATTTTCCAATGCCTATCTCTTTGCAAAAGAGAGATATCGGCAAGGAAATGCTGTATTGTACCTTTGCATTTTTCTCCCAAACGAAAGACACTAGAATGAAAATTTTAAAGCCTCCTGTTAGTGCTTCATCTACACGTTATAGCCCTGAATTTTCCAATGCTTATCTCTTTGCAAAAGAGAGATATTGGCAAGGAAAAGCAGCATTGTACTTTTGCATTTTTCTCCCAAACGAAAGACACTAGAATGAAAATTTTAAAGCCTCCTGTTAGTGCTTCATCTACACGTTATAGCCCTGAATTTTCCAATGCCTAGCTCTTTGCAAAAGAGAGATATTGGCAAGGAAAAGCTGTATTGTACCTTTGCATTTTTCTCCCAAACGAAGGACACTAGATTGAACATTTTAAAGCCTCCTATTAGTGCTTCATCTACACGTTATAGACCTGAATTTTCCAATGCCTAGCTCTTTGCAAAAGAGAGATATCGGCAAGGAAAAGCGGTATTGTACCTTTGCATTTTTCTCCCAAACGAAATACACTAGAATGAAAATTTTAAAGCCTCCTGTTAGTGCTTCATCTACACGTTATAGCCCTGAATTTTCCAATGCCTATCTCTTTGCAAAAGAGAGATATCGGCAAGGAAAAGCTGTATTGTACCTTTGCATTTTTCTCCCAAACGAAGGACACTAGAATGAAAATTTTAAAGCCTCCTATTAGTGCTTCATCTACACGTTATAGCCCTGAATTTACCAATGCCTATCTCTTTGCAAAAGAGAGATATCGGCAAGGAAAAGCTGTATTGTACCTTTGCAGTTTTCTCCCAAACGAAGGACACTAGAATGAAAATTTTAAAGCCTCCTGTTAGTGCTTCATCTACACGTTATAGCCCTGAATTTTCCAATGCCTATCTCTTTGCAAAAGAGAGATATCGGCAAGGAAAAGCTGTATTGTACCTTTGCATTTTTCTCCCAAACGAAAGACACTAGAATGAAAATTTTAAAGCCTCCTATTAGTGCTTCATCTACACGTTATAGCCCTGAATTTACCAATGCCTATCTCTTTGCAAAAGAGAGATATCGGCAAGGAAAAGCTGTATTGTACCTTTGCATTTTTCTCCCAAACGAAAGACACTAGAATGAAAACTTTAAAGCCTCCTGTTAGTGCTTCATCTACACGTTATAGCCCTGAATTTTCCAATGCCTATCTCTTTGCAAAAGAGAGATATCGGCAAGGAAATGCTGTATTGTACCTTTGCATTTTTCTCCCAAACGAAAGACACTAGAATGAAAATTTTAAAGCCTCTTGTTAGTGCTTCATCTACACGTTATAGCCCTGCATTTTCCAATGCCTATCTCTTTGCAAAAGAGAGATATCGGCAAGGAAAAGCTGCATTGTACCTGTGCATTTTTCTCCCAAACGAAAGACACTAGAATGAAAATTTTAAAGCCTACTGTTAGTGCTTCATCTACACGTTAATGCCCTGAATTTTCCAATGCCTAGCTCTTTGCAAAAGAGAGATATCGGCAAGGAAAAGCTGTATTGTACCTTTGCATTTTTCTCCCAAACGAAGGACACTAGAATGAAAATTTTAAAGCCTCCTATTAGTGCTTCATCTACACGTTATAGCCCTGAATTTTCCAATGCCTATCTCTTTGCAAAAGAGAGATATCGGCAAGGAAAAGCTGTATTGTACCTTTGCATTTTTCTCCCAAACGAAGGACACTAGAATGAAAATTTTAAAGCCTCCTGTTAGTGCTTCATCTACACGTTATAGCCCAGAATTTTCCAGTGCCTATCTCTTTGCAAAAGAGAGATATCGGCAAGGAAAAGCTGTCTTGTACCTTTGCATTTTTCTCCCAAACGAAGGACACTAGAAAGAAAATTTTAAAGCCTCCTGTTAGGCCATCATCTACACGACATAGCCCTGAATTTTCCAATGCGTAGCTCTTTGCAAAAGAGAGATATTGGCAAGGAAAAGCTGTCTTGTACCTTTGCATTTTTCTCCCAAACGAAGGACACTAGAAAGAAAATGTTAAAGCCTCCTGTTAGGCCATCATCTACACGACATAGCCCTGAATTTTCCAATGCGCAGCTCTTTGCAAAAGAGAGATATTGGCAAGGAAAAGCTGTCTTGTACCATTGCATTTTTCTCCCAAACGAAGGACACTAGAAAGAAAATTTTAAAGCCTCCTGTTAGGCCATCATCTACACGACATAGCCCTGAATTTTCCAATGCGTAGCTCTTTGCAAAAGAGAGATATTGGCAAGGAAAAGCTGTCTTGTACCTTTGCATTTTTCTCCCAAACGAAGGACACTAGAAAGAAAATTTTAAAGCCTCCTGTTAGGCCATCATCTACACGACATAGCCCTGAATTTTCCAATCCGTAGCTCTTTGCAAAAGAGAGATATTGGCAAGGAAAAGCTGTATTGTACCTTTGCATTTTTCTCCCAAACGAAAGACACTAGAATGAAAATTTTAAAGCCTCCTGTTAGTGCTTCATCTACACGTTATAGCCCTGAATTTTCCAATGCCTATCTCTTTGCAAAAGAGAGATATCAGCAAGGAAAAGCTGTATTGTACCTTTGCATTTTTCTCCCAAACGAAAGACACTAGAATGAAATTTTAAAGCCTCCTGTTAGTGCTTCATCTACACGTTATAGCCCTGCATTTTCCAATGCCTATCTCTTTGCAAAAGAGAGATATCGGCAAGGAAAAGCAGCATTGTACTTTTGCATTTTTCTCCCAAACGAAAGACACTAGAATGAAAATTTTAAAGCCTCCTGTTAGGCCATCATCTACACGACATAGCCCTGAATTTTCCAATGCGCAGCTCTTTGCAAAAGAGAGATATTGGCAAGGAAAAGCTGTCTTGTACCTTTGCATTTTTCTCCCAAACGAAGGTCACTAGAAAGAAAATTTTAAAGCCTCCTGTTAGGCCATAATCTACACGACATAGCCCTGAATTTTCCAATGCGCAGCTCTTTGCAAAAGAGAGATATTGGCAAGGAAAAGCTGTCTTGTACCATTGCATTTTTCTCCCAAATGAAGGAAACTAGAAAGAAAATTTTAAAGCCTCCTGTTAGGCCATCATCTACACGACATAGCCCTGAATTTTCCAATGCGCAGCTCTTTGCAAAAGAGAGATATTGGCAAGGAAAAGCTGTCTTGTACCTTTGCATTTTTCTCCCAAACGAAGGTCACTAGAAAGAAAATTTTAAAGCCTCCTGTTAGGCCGTCATCTACACGTTATAGCCCTGCATTTTCCAATGCCTATCTCTTTGCAAAAGAGAGATATCGGCAAGGAAAAGCAGCATTGTACTTTTGCATTTTTCTCCCAAACGAAAGACACTAGAATGAAAATTTTAAAGCCTCCTGTTAGGCCATCATCTACACGACATAGCCCTGAATTTTCCAATGCGCAGCTCTTTGCAAAAGAGAGATATTGGCAAGGAAAAGCTGTCTTGTACCTTTGCATTTTTCTCCCAAACGAAGGTCACTAGAAAGAAAATTTTAAAGCCTCCTGTTAGGCCATAATCTACACGACATAGCCCTGAATTTTCCAATGCGCAGCTCTTTGCAAAAGAGAGATATTGGCAAGGAAAAGCTGTCTTGTACCATTGCATTTTTCTCCCAAATGAAGGAAACTAGAAAGAAAATTTTAAAGCCTCCTGTTAGGCCATCATCTACACGACATAGCCCTGAATTTTCCAATGCGCAGCTCTTTGCAAAAGAGAGATATTGGCAAGGAAAAGCTGTCTTGTACCTTTGCATTTTTCTCCCAAACGAAGGTCACTAGAAAGAAAATTTTAAAGCCTCCTGTTAGGCCGTCATCTACACGACATAGCCCTGAATTTTCCAATGAGTAGCTCCTTGCAAAAGAGAGATATTGGCAAGGAAAAGCTGTCTTGTACCTTTGCATTTTTCTCCCAAACGAAGGACACTAGAAAGAAAATTTTAAAGCCTCCTGTTAGGCCATCATCTACACGACATAGCCCTGAATTTTCCAATGCGCAGCTCTTTGCAAAAGAGAGATATTGGCAAGGAAAAGCTGTCTTGTACCATTGCATTTTTCTCCCAAACGAAGGACACTAGAAAGAAAATTTTAAAGCCTCCTGTTAGGCCATCATCTACACGACATAGCCCTGAATTTTCCAATGCGCAGCTCTTTGCAAAAGAGAGATATTGGCAAGGAAAAGCTGTCTTGTACCTTTGCATTTTTCTCCCAAACGAAGGTCACTAGAAAGAAAATTTTAAAGCCTCCTGTTAGGCCATCATCTACACGACATAGCCCTGAATTTTCCAATGAGTAGCTCTTTGCAAAAGAGAGATATTGGCAAGGAAAAGCTGTCTTGTACCTTTGCATTTTTCTCCCAAACGAAGGACACTAGAAAGAAAATTTTAAAGCCTCCTGTTAGGCCATCATCTACACGACATAGCCCTGCATTTTCCAATGCGCAGCTCTTTGCAAAAGAGAGATATTGGCAAGGAAAAGCTGTCATGTACCATTGCAGTTTTCTCCCAAACGAAGGACACTAGAAAGAACATTTTAAAGCCTCCTGTTAGGCCATCATCTACACGACATAGCCCTGAATTTTCCAATGCGCAGCTCTTTGCAAAAGAGAGATATTGGCAAGGAAAAGCTGTCTTGTACCTTTGCATTTTTCTCCCAAACGAAGGACACTAGAAAGAAAATTTTAAAGCCTCCTGTTAGGCCATCATCTACACGACATAGCCCTGAATTTTCCAATGCGCAGCTCTTTGCAAAAGAGAGATATTGGCAAGGAAAAGCTGTCTTGTACCATTGCATTTTTCTCCCAAACGAAGGACACTAGAAAGAAAATTTTAAAGCCTCCTGTTAGGCCATCATCTACACGACATAGCCCTGAATTTTCCAATGCGTAGCTCTTTGCAAAAGAGAGATATTGGCAAGGAAAAGCTGTCTTGTACCTTTGCATTTTTCTCCCAAACGAAGGACACTAGAAAGAAAATTTTAAAGCCTCCTGTTAGGCCATCATCTACACGACATAGCCCTGAATTTTCCAATGCGCAGCTCTTTGCAAAAGAGAGATATTGGCAAGGAAAAGCTGTCTTGTACCATTGCATTTTTCTCCCAAACGAAGGACACTAGAAAGAACATTTTAAAGCCTCCTGTTAGGCCATCATCTACACGACATAGCCCTGAATTTTCCAATGCGCAGCTCTTTGCAAAAGAGAGATATTGGCAAGGAAAAGCTGTCTTGTACCTTTGCATTTTTCTCCCAAACGAAGGTCACTAGAAAGAAAATTTTAAAGCCTCCTGTTAGGCCATCATCTACACGACATAGCCCTGAATTTTCCAATGCATAGCTCTTTGCAAAATAGAGATATTGGCAAGGAAAAGCTGTCTTGTACCTTTGCATTTTTCTCCCAAACGAAGGACACTAGAAAGAAAATTTTAAAGCCTCCTGTTAGGCCATCATCTACACGACATAGCCCTGCATTTTCCAATGCGCAGCTCTTTGCAAAAGAGAGATATTGGCAAGGAAAAGCTGTCATGTACCATTGCAGTTTTCTCCCAAACGAAGGACACTAGAAAGAACATTTTAAAGCCTCCTGTTAGGCCATCATCTACACGACATAGCCCTGAATTTTCCAATGCGCAGCTCTTTGCAAAAGAGAGATATTGGCAAGGAAAAGCTGTCTTGTACCATTGCATTTTTCTCCCAAACGAAGGACACTAGAAAGAAAATTTTAAAGCCTCCTGTTAGGCCATCATCTACACGACATAGCCCTGAATTTTCCAATGCGCAGCTCTTTGCAAAAGAGAGATATTGGCAAGGAAAAGCTGTCTTGTACCTTTGCATTTTTCTCCCAAACGAAGGTCACTAGAAAGAAAATTTTAAAGCCTCCTGTTAGGCCATCATCTACACGACATAGCCCTGAATTTTCCAATGAGTAGCTCTTTGCAAAAGAGAGATATTGGCAAGGAAAAGCTGTCTTGTACCTTTGCATTTTTCTCCCAAACGAAGGACACTAGAAAGAAAATTTTAAAGCCTCCTGTTAGGCCATCATCTACACGACATAGCCCTGCATTTTCCAATGCGCAGCTCTTTGCAAAAGAGAGATATTGGCAAGGAAAAGCTGTCATGTACCATTGCAGTTTTCTCCCAAACGAAGGACAC
The DNA here is from genome assembly GCF_028390025.1 of Pseudophryne corroboree. Taxonomy (NCBI): domain Eukaryota; kingdom Metazoa; phylum Chordata; class Amphibia; order Anura; family Myobatrachidae; genus Pseudophryne; species Pseudophryne corroboree. Next base: position 95,874 of record NW_026968380.1, read on the forward strand.
TAGAAAGAACATTTTAAAGCCTCCTGTTAGGCCATCATCTACACGACATAGCCCTGAATTTTCCAATGCGCAGCTCTTTGCAAAAGAGAGATATTGGCAAGGAAAAGCTGTCTTGTACCTTTGCATTTTTCTCCCAAACGAAGGACACTAGAAAGAAAATTTTAAAGCCTCCTGTTAGGCCATCATCTACACGACATAGCCCTGAATTTTCCAATGCGCAGCTCTTTGCAAAAGAGAGATATTGGCAAGGAAAAGCTGTCTTGTACCATTGCATTTTTCTCCCAAACGAAGGACACTAGAAAGAACATTTTAAAGCCTCCTGTTAGGCCATCATCTACACGACATAGCCCTGAATTTTCCAATGCGCAGCTCTTTGCAAAAGAGAGATATTGGCAAGGAAAAGCTGTCTTGTACCTTTGCATTTTTCTCCCAAACGAAGGTCACTAGAAAGAAAATTTTAAAGCCTCCTGTTAGGCCATCATCTACACGACATAGCCCTGAATTTTCCAATGCATAGCTCTTTGCAAAATAGAGATATTGGCAAGGAAAAGCTGTCTTGTACCTTTGCATTTTTCTCCCAAACGAAGGACACTAGAAAGAAAATTTTAAAGCCTCCTGTTAGGCCATCATCTACACGACATAGCCCTGAATTTTCCAATGCGTAGCTCTTTGCAAAAGAGAGATATTGGCAAGGAAAAGCTGTCTTGTACCTTTGCATTTTTCTCCCAAACGAAGGTCACTAGAAAGAAAATTTTAAAGCCTCCTGTTAGGCCATCATCTACACGACATAGCCCTGAATTTTCCAATGCGCAGCTCTTTGCAAAAGAGAGATATTGGCAAGGAAAAGCTGTCTTGTACCATTGCATTTTTCTCCCAAACGAAGGACACTAGAAAGAACATTTTAAAGCCTCCTGTTAGGCCATCATCTACACGACATAGCCCTGAATTTTCCAATGCGCAGCTCTTTGCAAAAGAGAGATATTGGCAAGGAAAAGCTGTCTTGTACCTTTGCATTTTTCTCCCAAACGAAAGACACTAGAATGAAAATTTTAAAGCCTCCTGTTAGTGCTTCATCTACACGTTATAGCCCTGAATTTTCCAATGCCTATCTCTTTGCAAAAGAGATATATTGGCAAGGAAAAGCTGTATTGTACCTTTGCATTTTTCTCCCAAACGAAGGACACTAGAATGAAAATTTTAAAGCCTCCTGTTAGTGCTTCATCTACACGTTATAGCCCTGAATTTTCCAATGCCTATCTCTTTGCAAAAGAGAGATATCGGCAAGGAAAAGCTGTATTGTACCTTTGCATTTTTCTCCCAAACGAAAGACACTAGAATGAAAATTTTAAAGCCTCCTGTTAGTGCTTCATCTACACGTTATAGCCCTGCATTTTCCAATGCCTATCTCTTTGCAAAAGAGAGATATCGGCAAGGAAAAGCAGCATTGTACTTTTGCATTTTTCTCCCAAACGAAAGACACTAGAATGAAAATTTTAAAGCCTCCTGTTAGGCCATCATCTACACGACATAGCCCTGAATATTCCAATTCGCAGCTCTTTGCAAAAGAGAGATATTGGCAAGGAAAAGCTGTCTTGTACCTTTGCATTTTTCTCCCAAACGAAGGTCACTAGAAAGAAAATTTTAAAGCCTCCTGTTAGGCCATAATCTACACGACATAGCCCTGAATTTTCCAATGCGCAGCTCTTTGCAAAAGAGAGATATTGGCAAGGAAAAGCTGTCTTGTACCATTGCATTTTTCTCCCAAACGAAGGACACTAGAAAGAAAATTTTAAAGCCTCCTGTTAGGCCATCATCTACACGACATAGCCCTGAATTTTCCAATGCGCAGCTCTTTGCAAAAGAGAGATATTGGCAAGGAAAAGCTGTCTTGTACCTTTGCATTTTTCTCCCAAACGAAGGTCACTAGAAAGAAAATTTTAAAGCCTCCTGTTAGGCCATCATCTACACGACATAGCCCTGAATTTTCCAATGAGTAGCTCTTTGCAAAAGAGAGATATTGGCAAGGAAAAGCTGTCTTGTACCTTTGCATTTTTCTCCCAAACGAAGGACACTAGAAAGAAAATTTTAAAGCCTCCTGTTAGGCCATCATCTACACGACATAGCCCTGAATTTTCCAATGCGCAGCTCTTTGCAAAAGAGAGATATTGGCAAGGAAAAGCTGTCTTGTACCATTGCATTTTTCTCCCAAACGAAGGACACTAGAAAGAACATTTTAAAGCCTCCTGTTAGGCCATCATCTACACGACATAGCCCTGAATTTTCCAATGCGCAGCTCTTTGCAAAAGAGAGATATTGGAAAGGAAAAGCTGTCTTGTACCTTTGCATTTTTCTCCCAAACGAAGGACACTAGAAAGAAAATTTTAAAGCCTCCTGTTAGGCCATCATCTACACGACATAGCCCTGAATTTTCCAATGCGTAGCTCTTTGCAAAAGAGAGATATTGGCAAGGAAAAGCTGTCTTGTACCTTTGCATTTTTCTCCCAAACGAAGGACACTAGAAAGAAAATTTTAAAGCCTCCTGTTAGGCCATCATCTACACGACATAGCCCTGAATTTTCCAATCCGTAGCTCTTTGCAAAAGAGAGATATTGGCAAGTAAAAGCTGTCTTGTACCTTTGCATTTTTCTCCCAAACGAAGGACACTAGAAAGAAAATTTTAAAGCCTCCTGTTAGGCCATCATCTACACGACATAGCCCTGAATTTTCCAATGCGCAGCTCTTTGCAAAAGAGATATATTGGCAAGGAAAAGCTGTCTTGTACCATTGCATTTTTCTCCCAAACGAAGGACACTAGAAAGAAAATTTTAAAGCCACCTGTTAGGCCATCATCTACACGACATAGCCCTGAATTTTCCAATGCGTAGCTCTTTGCAAAAGAGAGATATTGGCAAGGAAAAGCTGTCTTGTACCTTTGCATTTTTCTCCCAAACGAAGGACACTAGAAAGAAAATTTTAAAGCCTCCTGTTAGGCCATCATCTACACGACATAGCCCTGAATTTTCCAATGCGCAGCTCTTTGCAAAAGAGAGATATTGGCAAGGAAAAGCTGTCTTGTACCATTGCATTTTTCTCCCAAACGAAGGACACTAGAAAGAACATTTTAAAGCCTCCTGTTAGGCCATCATCTACACGACATAGCCCTGAATTTTCCAATGCGCAGCTCTTTGCAAAAGAGAGATATTGGCAAGGAAAAGCTGTCTTGTACCTTTGCATTTTTCTCCCAAACGAAGGACACTAGAAAGAAAATTTTAAAGCCTCCTGTTAGGCCATCATCTACACGACATAGCCCTGAATTTTCCAATGCGTAGCTCTTTGCAAAAGAGAGATATTGGCAAGGAAAAGCTGTCTTGTACCTTTGCATTTTTCTCCCAAACGAAGGACACTAGAAAGAAAATTTTAAAGCCATCATCTACACGACATAGCCCTGAATTTTCCAATGCGTAGCTCTTTGCAAAAGAGAGATATTGGTTTCTCCCAAACGAAGGACACTAGAAAGAAAATTTTAAAGCCTCCTGTTAGGCCATCATCTACACGACATAGCCCTGAATTTTCCAATCCGTAGCTCTTTGCAAAAGAGAGATATTGGCAAGGAAAAGCTGTCTTGTACCTTTGCATTTTTCTCCCAAACGAAGGACACTAGAAAGAAAATTTTAAAGCCTCCTGTTAGGCCATCATCTACACGACATAGCCCTGAATTTTCAAATGCGCAGCTCTTTGCAAAAGAGAGATATTGGCAAGGAAAAGCTGTCTTGTACCATTGCATTTTTCTCCCAAACGAAGGACACTAGAATGAAAATTTTAAAGCCTCCTGTTAGTGCTTCATCTACACGTAATAGCCCTGAATTTTCCTATGCCTATCTCTTTGCAAAAGAGAGATATCGGCAAGGAAATGCTGTATTGTACCTTTGCATTTTTCTCCCAAAC